>NC_085021.1:13127161-13206670 GCF_963692335.1 Osmerus eperlanus
TTACCTCTCTTCCATATATTGTGTTTTCCCGGTCATGATTAAGAAAGAAATGTTTAATAAATGGAGTGAACATGAATACAGTTACATTGTCCCTTTGCAGTTGTATTTTTACAGTAGTTCAGAATCCCCTTGAATCACAGAGGGCCAGAGTGTGAACACACCACTGGAGCCTTGACGAGAAATATCATCTCTCCTCCTGGTTGGATAACTACACAGTAATCCACAAGAAACAATAAAGCGTATTTACTTCGCTTCCTTACTCCTTGTTACCAGTTGAAGGAGTCCTTAAACTCCAGGTCCAAGACTCTCCAGGTACTGCAGGTTTGTTCCAACGACCCGAGGCTGTCTTAACTGTCATGTCTGAGATTGGAAAAACATCTATCTGAAAATCATCCAGAAAACATTATCACCTGCCAACCAGTTAGCGTGACAGAGAATCAGGATGTGGACTTGATTTGGCAGCAAAAGTCTGCAATAGATTTCTCCACTATCAAGATTAGTACAGACATAACAACCATAATAAAAGATAGGATCGTACTGTTTACACTGTTCATATGAAGGACTAGGTTATGAGATAAGCCAGTGAAAGGTTATTGATCTAAGGTTCAAAAGCTATTCCAGTAATTTTTAGTGTCGGTTTCTGTTCTCATTCCTGCGGTCTTTTCTGTGCCAATTTCTGCTTGCGATCCTGATATGAAAAATTCCAATGGCACACACCAGCAACTGTTATTGGCCGGGTTTCCCAGATTCGTTAACCCTTGTGTTATCTTCGGGTCATTCTGACCCATCAGTCATTGTGACCCACCTTCGTACTGCGACAGATTTACCGCATACAAAGACAAAGTGAAGCATATTCTTTTAACCGTTGGGCTGTCTCAGACCCCCCACATTGCAAAGGTTAAAAGAAAACTATTTTAATTTGTTTTTGTATTGGGTAAAATTGGGTAAACACAACGATGCTTCGTTATGAACCTTTGGGTCATGTGACCCGAAGGCAGCACGAGGGTTAAGAAGCTGAGCTTCTTAACGAATCTGGGAACCATTTATTAAAAATATAAAAACCATTTATTGCCATTATCATTTGCTCTGTTACCATTACAAAGCTAACAGGGGGGTCATGTGTTTTTTAGTTTGTTCATTATTATAAAAGATTACTGTAACCATTTGTTCCTTGAAACCTGTTAGCCTACATACATACATGCATACATTGCAGCTGCGTGTAAGCACTTGTATTAAAATATCTTTAAGAAGCCTTAGGGCGCGACCAAATATCCGCAAATGCACCTCTGGGAATAGCTTGCATTTTAGGCAAGCTAAAAGAATACTATTGTGCAATATATCTTCGTGTGCAGAAAGAAGAACCACCCTCAAAGTAGTTGAACTGGCTGATCAATACCTGTAGCAGACATCCCAAGTTCCGGGAGTCTCCCGCATTTCAATAGCGGCTCCCGGACCATAGACAAAATAAAGAGGTCCCGGACGCCTGCAAATGCTATACAATATTCCGGAATACGGGGATTTTTTGTATTTAATAATTTTGTTTTCTGCCATCTGGCATAAAATAAATCGCCCAAAGCGCTTTCCGTGTCAGAGCTGCCTGACTCTGCCCTCCTACGTACTTCCGCTCAATTTAGATTTTGCTTCTGTACTAAACAGGCTCTTGTACTAGGTCTGGGAAGAGCCTGTTTGTTGCAGTTCCATCAGAGTTCCACTGGGAGTGATCGTCGTCGAGTGCAAAATGAATGGGAGTCTAAGGAGCTAAACGGCTACATTTGTCTCTTTCACCTGATTGTCGTTGAGAAATCTCAGATTTTATTGTAGTTTTTGCATGTTAAACATGAATTATAGGTCTAAAGTCGAATGCACGAGTACTTATGTCCTTTCGATTTCTTACAGGGTGAGTCGTTGTTGCCCATAATACGCTAGCATTCTGCTAATGAATGCTGATTGGTTAGTGAAGGACTAACTACGACCAGAGATCCCGCTTGATGGCATCCGTTAGCAACATTAGCAACAACATTAGCAAGCCAAAACTCTTTCTAGCATGTGTATTGACAGGTAGAGCCTAAGCTGTGTTGTCGATGCCTCGAGAGAAAAAAGGAAGTGACCAGAGCTTGCCGTAATGCAGTATCTCTGGCCGTACAATGTGTATGACGTCATTGACAATTGAAAAATGCTTTTTAGAACGAAAAAGCGAGGAAAAACACCCAGCAGTGTGTATTTGTTTTGCCTCCCCTTTCGAATTAAAAATTCTAATTAGAAATAGAATTATATCCTGAGAAAAGTGGATTTGGAGGGGTATAGCTCCATAGACCTCCATTCATTCTGCACTCGACCATTAGCGCCCTTATATGGAACTATATTACATTTACAATTAGTCATTTAGCAGAGCGACTTACAGTAAGTACAGGGACATTCCCCCCGAAGCAACTAGGGTGAAGTGCCTTGCCCAAGGACACAACGTCAATTGACACTGCCAGGAATCGAACTGACAACCTTCAGATTACTAGCCCGACTCCCTCACCGCTCAGCCATCTGGCTCCCTAGAGCTCCCTATGAGTTCAGAACCCGGAAGTTTCCCGAGAGTGGGAGTTCTCCCCATATTAGACATTTTCTGGTCTGGGCTTGAGGTACCTAAGTCAGATGTCTCCGGTTAATTTTCTACCTGTCCAGCCCTGTTAATGTTGCTGAGGATGATTAGATGTCCATAATATGACAGTGATACTGTCGACTGATACAACGCCCTTCGCAGTCCCATTTATTAGTACCACACTTACACCCCAAAAAACCTAGATCCACTGCATTCTGCTAACAGAACAACCTGTAGCAAACCATGCATGTGTTTATGGGCTCCAGAGGAAAACATGACTTCAGTGAAGCTGACAAAGCATTCGATTTCAACAAGCTTTCTAGGGAACCATATAAGTTAGCCATATCACCATATCTGTGTGTCCTTGGATACAGGGGTGTAAATGCTGCTACACCTTTGTGTGGGTGCCTAGAGGTACATTGCAGACAAAACCTCCTATTATCAAGTGAGTCAATTTACTGCCAGTGACAATCTTTTCTCCTGTCTCTTATGTTCAAAGTTCTAATGACAATATGGAATTGAGACACTGTGAGAAACTATTAAAATGGTGTGTGTGTCCACACACACAATTGTCAACACCAACCAAAAGTTACCAGTCTCAACTTGGTACTCCACAGAATGCACCTTCTGGCACTTATATGACATGCAATTACAAACGATTAGACAATTTTCACAAGAAAAAGTATTTACTTAAAAATTCCAAGAGGTATGTCATGTGATGTCAAACGAACTATGCTTAAGGGCAACATGGTTCAGGTCAGAATCATGGAAGAGTCTGTATTTACTTCACATCGTAAAACAGCCTCTTCTTCACGACCAGGCACGTTGAATAAAGAATGACACTACAGTGCAACGTTTCATCCATGATCAGATTATGGTGGGGCACATGGGTCCAGACAGAGCTCCATTCTGCAGAATGCCCCAGGGTTGAGCTACATGGTGAGGCTCTCTACCTGGGAAGAGGAGGGAACTGCAGACAGAAACCATACACCTCTCTCAACTGGACTGATGAAGATCGACTACTGGAACAAAAGCGGGCCTACTTTTCAACAAAGGAGTTGCTGCTGTCGAGCGAATGAATAAGATATGGTCATTAGAAACCTCTTCAGCGGGTGTCTCCGTGTACACCTGACTGTGCTGTGTACACCTGACTGTGGACACGCACTCCACTCAAAAGTTGTGAGTCTGTACATCATTACAACCAGTTCTGAACTGTACACACGCACAATAATCCACACACACCCCACCCCCATGAGAACAAACAGACCTGTGTCAGCAGTGTGAAGGTTGCCTGGAGGCAAAGTGGGCTGTACCTGGTGTATTATGTTAAAGGTGTGAGGCGTCCCACCCCGTCCCCTCAGCCGAGCTTGTGTCAGTAACGCAGTGCTGCTGGAATGGAGAAGAAGACTGTTTCCGTGGTTCTGCTAACAGTAAGTACAATACAAATATGTACAACTTTAAACCATTCAATGTGAAACACAGCTTTTGAGAACAACTGACCAATGCAGGCACATATGTTGTGCTCCATGCATTGTGTATCATTGAGTGAAACAAATCATAACAATTCATGTTATAAACTGTATCTGTGTGAAATAGAATGTAAAACCTCAAAGAAATTGAACCAATGTGACTTTCTGTGGAGTCAGGTGGCTGAGTGGTGAGGGAATCGGGCTAGTAATCCAAAGGTTGCCAGTTTGATTCCTGGTCATGCCAACTGACGTTGTGTCCTTGGGCAAGGCACTTCACCCTACTTGCCTCGGGGGAATGTCCCTGTACTTACTGTAAATCGCTCTGGATAAGAGCGTCTACTAAATGTAATGTACTCCAATGGCTGAGCAGTCTCCAGGACTGCTAGAGTAGACGCTTCCTCTCCTGGTCTGCCACTGTCTTTAACACATAGGACTGGTAGGGCTTCTTTGTGGCATGGCTTTTATTGTCAACTTTACCACTTGCAACTCTCTTGCAACTGCTCATCATGCCAAATCTACTGTGTCTCCACATATATGATATTTTGCCATTTGTAACAAGTACTGAACACGTTCATGGAGGTACATTGGAATTATTGGTCCTGCTTCTCTTGATTGTTTCTTTGGATTCTGACTTAAATATTATATGGTTTTACATTTACATTTCTACACAAATAATCCGAATCCTATGAGTGTTATAAACCAATGCCAGGGTGTGTTTTTCAGACTTTTTATTTATCTTTGTTCAGAGACTAAGGCTGTTCAAAAGTTGTGTTATATTTTGAGTATTTAGTAATAAGAGAAAGAGATTTAAAGTAGTTTTGTTCACTTGACCTCACTGCTGCACACCACATGTTGAGGAAGATTGTAAGCTTTTGGAGTGTTGACAATATAAAGATATCAATGACATTTCCTTGTCTTCCTTGAGGGTTTAGGTTGGTTGAGGGGCAGTTCTATGGGCATATGTGAAGCCCTCTGTGACATGCTTGCGTGTAAAAAGGGCTATACAAATAAATTTGATTTGATGTGGGCAGTAAAACATTGTACCAAACATTCAATGTTGATGATGACGGTAAGATGGAGTGGCTGGTTATGGTGGAGTGTGTACGAGGGAGAATAATGAAGTAAACAATATTAGCAAATGTTGTTCCAAAACCTTCTGAAATTTCTCTTTTGCAATAATCAAGTGGACTGGCCTGACAGGCTGATTGGGAAGGAATAGGCATGAGCGAGCAACAAAGATGGTTTTGTCTGTAACTTTTATGATGCTTTGATAATTAAGTTGACATTGTAGCTCGTCTGACATCATTAAACAACAGCATTTTATTAGTTGTTGCGGCGAAGTCCCTGGCTTTGTGTGAATGTTTGCATGTATCCAAAGCCCTGCGGTAGCGTTTGCCTTTAGCAGGATGTATGAGTTATAGTAACGTTCACAAATCGAATTAAAAAACAAATGAGGTGTTGCTTATAATGAGAGGTTTCATGACCACACCCACTGTTCAGATGCTGTTATTGTGGGAGATAATCGCATGATGACTCATTTTTTATTAAAGTAATTATCGAGAAATGTCTTAATTGAGTTTCAGTGTGTGTGTGATTGATGTCTGCATGGAATGCACTGCACTGTTCATGTCAGGTGCCTTCCTATACGTTGGTGACTGTGTCACATGCTGGAATTTCAAGTTCTGTGATATCCCCTGAATATGCTCTCTGCATCATCAGGTGGCCATAGCAGTTGGACTGGCACAGGCCGGCACCCATACGGCGAACAAGCATGAAAAAGGGGTAGGTTGCAAGGACTCATCTATTGAAAGCCATGTCCTAAATATCTATCAACACAATATCGTTTGCCGATCTCTCATAGCCTTGTTGTGCTCCTGTTTTTGTGTCAGGACCTGCTGGTACGGTCCAAAAGGAGATGGGTCCTGTCCACCATAGAACTGACCGAGGAGGACCCTGGGCCTTTCCCTAAACTGGCCACAAAGGTACAGTTTTATACTTCTTTTTTTACTCATTGACCAATAAAACCTCACAACATCCATTTGTTTACAGTCCATGTTATGGATTTTTCATGACTGTGACCTTGTTAGATGGTTATAGTGGAGCAGCGTGTACCATACTGTAGGCCTGGTGCCTGGTCCTAGACTGCCTCTGTCCGATGGTCCTGATTTGTTTTCCTTCAGATGTTCAACGACAGGATAAAAGAACTGACTGACAACCTTGTGTTCCGTATCACGGGCAACGGCGTCACAGAGGAGCCGCTGGGAGTTTTCTCCATCGACGGCACGACGGGCGAGGTCAAAGTCCACAAGGCCATCGACAGGGAGAAGATCTCCATCTTCCATGTGAGATAGAGAAAGAAAAGAAAAGGGGATTAGGAAAGAAAGAGAGGTGGCAAGGAAAACATGACGTACTCATGCTTTGAGGTTGGCTGTCTCCGCAGATCAAATTTGATATCCTTGACAAGGACACGCTCGAGCCAGTGGACAGGACGCTGGCATTCGATGTGGCCATAAAGGACATCAACGACAACGCTCCTGTCTTTGATCCCATCGCAAAAGCCAGTGTAAAAGAGAACTTACCACAGGGTCAGCACTTGGATGAATACAACCAAACTTGACACACATACATGAGAATGATTTCCTTGCAGTCACAGGCATGCCGGAGGGTCCTTCCTTATACTTCACATTGCCTCGCCTCCTCTACTGTTATCTCATCTAATTTCCGCACATTTCCCTGCTTTTTCTTTGGTTTCTTTTTTTTCTTTTATTTTTTCATCTAATTTCTTCTCTTCCTTTTCTCTTTTCTTCTCTTCCTCGTGTGTTCTCTCGTCAGGTTACCTCCCTGTCCCTCTGAAGGCGCGGGATAAAGATGAGGAGAACACAGACAACTCTAATATCATCCTCAGGGTGGTTTCTCAAGAACCTGCCGAGCCCAAGATCGGTCTGAAAACAGTGGAAGGCACCAAGCTGACCCAGCTCACCTTCACAGGCTGCTTCAACTATGATGTGAGCCTCCACTGGATAACATTTACATACAGAACACACATACAGACCGGCACACTGTCACAAACTAAGACATAAGAAATAGTCCTAAATGTTTCATGCTTTACAGAAAGCAAAGAAGTATACGGTCGTTGTTGAAGCTAAAGATAAAGGAAAACCAGCCCTCTCTTCATCTGCCACAGTTCTTATTGATGTTACTGACTACAACACACACCGACCAGTGTTCAAAGAGAATGTGGTAAGATGTGACCGATCACATAACAGTGGTGGAGTGATTAACTAACTAACATTCTCTGCTTACATGGGAACAAAATTGTGTAATGGAACTGCAAACCCCCCCTTATTAATATCAATCCCTGTGTGTTAATCCAGTACCATGGTGAGGTAATGGAGATGGAGACCAACAAGGTTATATTAAGACTAGGTGTGACAGACGCTGATACACCAAACACCCCTGGATGGCGCGCCAAATACTTCTTCCTGAAGGGAAACGAGGAGGGGAACTATAAAATTGAGACAGACCCCAAGACTAATGAGGGCATTCTGACAGTCATCAAGGTACAGGAATGTTATGTATGAAAGATCCATTGGCTTCACTTAGTTCAGTGCACTAAAGGGACATGTTGCCTGTGTTTCCAGGGGAAGGATTATGAGAGGACTACCTTCGCAGGGGTGGAGATCGGAGTGGAAAACGAGGAGCCTCTGTTTGAGTGTGTAGCTGGTGCCCCTGGTGGCGTCTCTGCTAAGGTCACACCTCCCAACTCAGTCAATGTCACCCTCAAAGTGATTGACATCAATGACCCTCCAGTATTTGACAAGGTCGTGACCAAAGTCTACGAGAGAGAGGAGGAAGAACCAGGGAAGGAGCTGTACACACCAAAGGTCACAGACGAAGACTCTGATGTCAACAAGATCAGGTCGGTGGTTCCGTACACTCTCCGGCACTTTCTCTTTCCACTCTGGGATGGATGAAAATGGTGATGGAAATAATCCATGGTGCTGAACACAGCTGCTGACATGCATGTGTGCCGCTGTGCCATGTGCGTGCTGCAGGTATGAGATCGTTCAGGACCCAGCAGGATGGGTCTCCATCGATAAGAAGACAGGGAAGGTCAAAACAGTCAAGAAGATGGACCGAGAGTCTGCCTATGTTGACAAGAATAGTACCTACACTGTCCTAATATGTGCCATAGACAATGGTAATCGTTTGCTTATACCACCCAAAAGGATATTGATTTTTGGACATTCAAATCAATAGATTTTGAGAGGAATTGAGGTCAATGCCAGCACGTTTTCTCTGTGTGTCTCAGGGGAGCCTCCTGCTACAGCCACGTCCACTCTGGTGATCCATCTGGGGGACACGAATGACAATCTGCCCCACCTGGTGAACAAGAGCCTGGTGCTGTGTGGGAACAAGGCTAGCAGCATCAGTATTCCTGTTCAGGACAAAGACAAAGACCCTTACAGTGGCCCTTTCACCTTCTCGCTGGGGGGCAACGACAAGACTCTGACAGACACCTGGAAACTAGACCCCTCCATAGGTGGGGAGGCAGGCCTCATCCTCGTGACCGCGAGTAGCTGTGTGGCTGTTTCATTGATGATTTCTTTTATTTAGAAGTTGGCGTAAAAAAAAAAAAAGAAAAGACGTGAACTCTATCCCTCTCTTGATTTTTTTCCCAGGCATGACAGGGGGTCTGGTGAGTCTGAAGAGCCTGGTCTATGGGAACTACACGGTGCCCCTGGTCATCATGGACCAGCAGGGCACAGGGGGCTCTGAGACCCTGGAGGTGGTGGTGTGTGACTGTCTCAGCGGGGACACGTGCCGGGGCCGGCTACCCCATAGCAGCCGCCTGGGCCCAGCCGCCATTGGCCTGCTGGTAGCCGGACTGCTGCTCCTGCTGTGTGAGTCTCTGAATGGAACCCTCCGCCATGCTAGCGCCAGTTATTTAAAACATGTGCGACCATAACCAAAGCATTGAATCAGAGGGACAGTTTTCATGAAGTGTGCATCTACAGGTTAGGGAACATGCCTGCAGTATCTACCTTGTTGGAACCAGTTTAGTTGAATGACTCACTGTGTTGAAAACCCACATCAGAGAGCAACAGCAATTAGATCATTGCATTGCAACTGTGACTGATTCTTTGTGTATGTGTGTGCCGTTTTGCAGTGCTGCTGTGTTTCTGCTTTCTGTGTGAGTGTGGAAAGCAGACTTTCAAACTCATCCCCCTCAACCTTCAGGACGAAGGCAACCAGACCCTCATCAAGTACAACGAGGAGGGAGGAGGATCGGCATGCCAGGTTTGTGTGTATGTTTTGTCTGTGAATACATTTTTTAAACCGGTGTTTTCCTGAGGATGCACTGGAAAGAGTGTTTATGGGGTGTTAACGTTTGCGTCAGAACAGACATTACTGCATTGCTGCGTGTAACCCTGTCTGAATATGTGAGCTGTGTAGCCGTGAGCTGATTGGGATATGACAGGCATGTGGTTGGCCTCAGATATGTGTTCTGACAAGTTCGTAACTTTTTTCCTTTCTATTCTTCCTGTTGCTCTTGAACCGTGCCGTCCTTTCCTCTCTTCCTCCTTTCCTTCATTTCTTTAAAATAAATTTTCCCCAATGTCCTACACTTTCTACATCCCCATCTCCTCTCCTCTCTCCTCTCCTCTCCTCTCCTCTCCTCCCCTCCCCTCTCCTCTCCTCACCTTTCCTCTCCATCTTCTCCTCTCCTCTCCTCCCCTCCGCTGCCCTCCCCTCTCCTTTCTTCTCTTCTCTCCTCTCCTCTCCTCTTTTCTCTTCTCTCCTCTCCTCTCCTTTCCTCTCCTCTCCTCTCCTCTCCTCCCCTCCCCTCCCCTCCCCTCCCCTCCCCTCCCCTCCCCTCCCCTCCCCTCCCCTCCCCTCCCCTCACCTTTCCTCTCCACTCCTCTCCTCCCTTCACCTTTCCTCTCCTCTCCACTTGTCTCTTCTCCTCTGTCCTGTCTCCAGGCTGAGCCCACACTGATCCTGAGCCAGAAGAACAGCATTATGGTGACAGACGGGGACAGACAGGCTGCCATACCCGTAGGTAGACCTCTCGTCTAACGTTTCTCCTTTTTCTCTCAACATGTCTTCCCTCCTGTGTTTGTAACTTCCTGGTTCAGGACAAACCTAAAATAAGATTACATTCTCATAGTAATGTTCATAGAACTGCACATACATTCTGCAGTAGGAAAGAGTCCTTAACAATGTTAGCTCTGTTGCAAGTTGCGGCATGCACTGCTATACAGTATACCTGTGCACATTTGGAACAAGACTGTAATTGTGATTGAGACAGTGTGAGCCATGCGGTTTCTTCAAAGCAACCCCCTTTTATCTTCACACGTTTCTGTCGAGGCTCATTTTTACTTTTATACTGTAAACGACTTCCACAATCCTCATATCCTACTAACCTCATGTGACCATAGTTTGTTTACCTACACTCCCTCATCTCTAGTCACTGACTACAAAGTACAACACTGTAACTGTTGCTTGTGGTTGTCTTCTCTGTGATTGGCCAGCTCACACAGATCTCACAGATGTCAATCAAAGAAATGCATGAGATGACCAGAAGCTCTGGGAGGCACATGGTGAGATACAGGATGTTTTCACAACCAGTTTCTCCTACCAATTATTCACACTGTTGTTTCCTGCCAGTTTATGCTGCTTGTACCACTGCTGCTATGCTGCACCATGGTTCAGTTTCTAAACAGTATCTCAGGTGGTCAGAGTGGTGAGAGCTCTGGGTGAGAGCATGGCACTCATGGGCAGCGCACATGGAACAAACACGTCCCTTTGTCACGCCCTTCTCCTGTCTGTCTACAGATGGCAACTCAGATGTCCTCTTCAGGAGGCTTCCAATCAGGAAACTTCCAGAGAACGGGCGAGGCCAATGGAACCATGAGGAGCCAGTGGGGGCATGGCACTGTAAGTGACAGATACTCGACATAGCCACCAGGGGGATTCATAACCCTGCTTCTAAAATACCAGTGGTTCCAGTAGTAGACAGTTGACACTAGTGCTGCTGTATGAACATCGATGTAAAAGTTGACAGTGATTTTTTGTATTTTCTCATAGCAGAACTCAAGCAGGATGAATAGCTCCATCAAGGTAAGTTAATATGGAAGAAGATGACAGAAACTTCACCCACATACATTTTTACTGGCAATGCCACAGTCTACCTTTCCTAGTATGTAGGTAAAGGTGAAGATAAGTGGCAGTGCATTTAACTGCTGATCAAAAGGTTGCAAGTTCAAATCCTTCTTTTGCGTGTCACTTTGAAAGCGTCTCAGATGAAAGCGTCTGCGAACTCAATACATTGTTGTTACATTTTGTAACTCATGTGTGTGTGACCCATTAGTATTATGCTAACTGTCTGTCTGCAGCAAAGACAACATGTATTTTACCCGGTTCTTTCTGTCAACAGAACAACTCTGCACGGTACTCCCACTCCCTCAATCGCCGAGGGGATCAGCAGATCTCAGAGCACATAGACAGGGTAATCCACCTCTCACCTCCTTGTGCGTGTGTGTCTATGGGGATTTCTAAGGGGTCATTTATGGCTCTTTCTACTACCATGTTGAAGAAAGTTGCACTGAGCGGACATGACTAAAGCGTGCCTTGAATACTGGACGTATACAGAGTTATTTCATTGTAATCAATTATGTAAGGGTTTACATTGCTGGCTGTGTGCTTCCACAGAGGCTGCTCATGATTGGTGCAGGAGAAGATGACTACGCTGCTTACTTGCCTCATGAGTATGCCTATGAGGGGCAGGGAAGCAAGTGCAACTCATTGGATGAGCTGTCTCTAAGCAACCTGGGGGATGACTTAGAGTTTGTTGGAAATCTGGGGCCAAAGTTCAACACCCTTGGAGGCATCTGTCAGCAGGGCATGCAGGGAAGACCCAGCAACTTGTAGATACTATCGTGGACTGGGATTGGTTTGGCATTGGTTCACATCTGACCTGATCAAGACAACTTCCTACTATGGAAAAAAGGATTGTCACCTATACAAGGGAATTCATCCAGGACCTCATTTGAACCATCAAAAAGGACCAATCATAAAATGGATGGATGTGGTGCACTGACCAAACGTTCTCATACTTTAGTAAGAAGCTCAGGGTGTTTTGCTTTACCTTTATATCTTTAATCCTCTTATCATTAATTGCAACAACATATGGTTTTGGCAAGAGTGGAATCCAAACTGAAAGTAAACATGAAGGTGGAAGCTTTACTTCACAGGTTATTTCCTATATTAAGACATTTTATTTTATTTGGCAGTTGATGGTTTTGAATGTAATGGATTACTGTATGACAGTCATCTTGTGACACTTATCTCTGGAAAACTTAAAGGGCATGCTATATACTGTAGATATTTCAGTGTGTCCCTATCCTTTTATACTGCAGAAGACTTCTCAAAGTTAAGTATCCTTTGTTTCCACATACTAATGTGGGCTCTTTAGAGAAAATGAATACTGTAATCAAATTAAGAATATGTTTGGACATGTTCTGCAAATATGCTACAGTGTGAGGTGCTTGTAAAGAGTATTTGATAGTCAGTTTTGCAATGTACTATTCTGACTCTCAGTATGAACCAGAAGCTATTTTTTATACAACAGATATTTGTATAGGCCTACAGATGCAATTGCTTTTTCCAGTTTTGTAATGTGGAGCATCCTATTATGTTGATACAAAAAAGTATGAATTAATAAAATGAATAATTTCAAAATTAAGCTCTCTGGAATCATTTGAAATCAATCAGGGTAGACAAGGAAGCTGGAAAAACAAATATGGTATCATCTATTCACTGTAAACTGAACCTTTCATTACTCATATGGTGTGTTGCTACTACAGTAGTAGTAGAACCAGTTATTCATGGTTGGGGGGTGTAGTACAGGCAGGGGTGGGGGGTGAAGTGTTTCCATGGAAGGCTGAAGTTTGACTGCCTACGCACTACCAGGTGGAAAAACCTGCCGCGCAAAATGTTTGTTAATGTCATTACAATTCATGAGAATTCCCTTAAAAATGATGGGTGAACTTTTATTAAGTTAACTTTGTTTGAGCTTTCAGCTCGGACTTGATTATTTACCAAATGTAAACACTCCCAAATGAAATGGCTTTCGAGGCATGAATATAATAATCTATGCTATCTGCTATGTGTGTAATAGCCCAGCATTTCTCTCCACATGGTCAATTTGCAACACTATAGTGCAGTCCTGCACTAACGTTACTCAGCATTTTCTATTACCAAAATTGATATTCAAAATGGATATTCATGCTAGTTTCAGATGTTATAAGAAGAATGAGCCAGCAGTGTTGGTGTCACGGCCATAGCCGTGCCCCCCTGTTGTTTTGGTTTTTCTGTCTCTGTCTGTTTTTGTCTTCTACTGTCTCGTTCAGTGGTTTGTCTCGTTAGTTTCTTTGTGTCCACTTGTGTCTTGTTTAGTTCTGTGTATTTAGGTTCCTGTTTTGTGTCCAGTCTTTGTCTTGTCATTACCCTTGTTACGTGAGTACCCTGTCTGTTCCCCGTTTAAAAAAATAAACCCCTTAGTTCAACAATGCCTGCTGACTCTCCTGCATTTGGGTCCTACCCAACACAGTTGGAATGTGTAATCTAAATATCTACCCTGGGCTTCCAGTGAAAATGTGTTTTGTTTATGGCATTGAACCCGCCCACAAGTATTTTAAAAGCCTGCATCTGGAAGCTTGTTCAGTAGTGGCTCAGTAGTGGGTGATTCAGATATATCTTGGGTCAAAGCAACGGCTGCTGTGGACTCAATTATTCTCACTTATCTGGATACAGAATGAATACCATAACCATTAGCTTGTTCACCACTCTGGTAAGGACCTGATCAGCAGCATCCAAAGCGACACTATCGTCTTTCTGCTTGACAATCCTTTCATTCAGCACCCCCTTTACTTTTTGTGCATTTGAGTATTGAGTGTATTATTTATATATATATATATATATATATATATATATATATATATATATATATCCCGTGAGACTGTATTTCAATGTGATAAGTCTAATTTGATTTATTAAATAAACCAGCATTGACCAGGTTGGAATAGGTAAGCTGCCCATGGGCATACTCTCTATCACGCAGCGAACACACTAGGTACGGAACAGGTGCCACCCATGTATGTTTAGTCTAGGGACGTTTATGTGTTTAGTACATAGGCATTGCAATGTTCTGTAGACCAATGTTAGCCAACAAATACTGTCTTTGTTCCACGTTACAACAACTAGTGTCATCAGGGTTTCATGTCAAAACATATTTATATTTTTAAATGTACATAACAGATTTGCATCATGTAGGTGTGTATGTGTGTACATTACTTAGATTTGTCTGTGTTTTTTATTCATATATGGTATGTCTGTATACTGGAAGCTCCTGTCACCAAGACAAACTCCTTGTATATGTAGGCATACCTGGCAATACAGTTGATTCTGATGTCAGTAGGTGACAAGCAGGTCCATGTTTCTTCCATGGTTCTCCGAGAGTTGCTCTAAGTTACGTTCATTCTCAGACATCTGGTCAATTCACAATAGTGGCCTCTCTCATTTAAGGGGTTATTCTGGAAGGGCCCCTGCATTGCTATGAGGGAGGGAAGACGGGGAGTCAGATGGCTGAGCGGTGAGGGAGTCGGGCTAGTAATCTGAAGGTTGCCAGTTCGATTCCCCGCCGTGCCAAAATGACATTGTGTCCTTGGGCAAGGCACTTCACCCTACTTGCCTCGGGGGGGGTATGTCCCTGTACTTACTGTAAGTCGCTCTGGATAAGAGCGTCTGCTAAATGACTAAATGTAAAATGTAAATGTAATGTAAGACAGTTGCAGATGTTGATCTTGACATATGTTTCTCTGCTGTGTTGTGTAGTGTGTGGGAATCCTAAGTGCGTCCCCTCCTGAGACTCTGGTCCGGAAGAAGAGATACTGGATCATAGATTCGTTTCAGATCACAGAGGAGTATCCTGGTCCTTTCCCTTATTTGCTGGGCAAAGTGAGTACAGACGAAACTGACTCAGTGACTGATGTCTGACCTGCACATTTAGACTCAAGTACAGAACAGTATATATATATACACACACACACACACACACACACACACACACACACAGAGACATCCCCATCCTCAGACACAAACAAACAAACAACACAGACAAAACGAAACTAAAAGACCATTTGTGTTCTTTCAGATCGAGGTCGAGAAAAAGTTTGCAGTTGGTTTCAATCTACAAGGTCAGGGAGTAACGGAGGAGCCAAAAGGAACCTTGAGCATCGACACACAGACAGGTGAAATCTGGGTTCATAAGAAGATAGACTACGAGGAGTATCAAAATTTGAAGGTGAGAGGAATTCTTAATTAATGTCAGAAGTGAAGTGTGGTATTGACAATGGGTAGTATTTATGTGGATTATATTAATTTCTCTTTATTCTTCTTCATCTCTTTATTTCCAGCTCACATTCGAGGCCAGAAAAATACAAAACAATGTTGTGGACACCAGACTAGGGGTGGAGGTGAAGGTGATGGACATCAATGACAATGCTCCTAGATTTGAAAAGGAAACCTATCCTGTCAACCTAAAGGAGTCTGCATCACAGAGTACAAAACATCACTTTCAGCAAGACACACATTTAACACTTTTTCAACATAAATCTGTATTTACACGTGTTCTGCCCTCTCTTGTCACCAGATACATTTCTAACTGGGGTTCTAGCATCAGATAAGGACAAATACATGACCAACAATGGCACACTTGACCTCAGGATTGTTTCTGTCAGCCCACTGCCAATTGACCTGGAGTTCTACATCGAGCAGAGTGGCCCAGGGAACAATCGAGTTGGAACAATCCTGTTTAAAGGATGTCTTGACCATGAGGTGAAAGGGCACTCTAATTTAGTCAACATCCAGTCTTAATCCCACACATTCACATGAATCAGCAATGTGAGAATGTTTGTCATACGTTTCAAAGTGTCACAGGTGTAGTCGCAGGTGTAGGACCGGTTAGTATAGCTTACTTGGTACCGCTTACTTCTTCTCGATCTTGGCCACAAATGGATAAAAACCATATGTTAACGAGCTACGCCACCAAAAGCTAGTTCTTTGATGGCGTAAGCAATGTTTATCCTCATGAGTGAGTTCAACCAACTCAGTTACACATGGAAACATAAATATTAAGAATAGGTTTGTGTTATACCTTGAATGATAACTGCCTTCCCCCACAGAAAGCAGAAAAATACACCATCCTGGTGGAGGCCAAGGACCGCGGAGAGAAGGTTCAGCTCTCCAGCACCTCCACCGTCATTATAAACATAGAGGACGGAAACAACCACCTGCCTGTCTTCACAGGACATACAGTGAGCTCTCCTCTCCCCTTCTCCTGCTCTTGTTGTTGAAATGTGCATGGCCTTTCTCTGTGACAAACAGAGCTTTTGTATTTGCCATGGTATTCCAGGGCTCAGGAAGAGTGAAGGAGGGGGATGAGAAGGTACCAGTTTTACGACTGCAAGTTTCAGACCAGGACACTCCAGGTACAGATGCATGGAGGGCGGTGTACACCATCCATGGAGACACAGGCAACCACTTCAGAATCACCACTGACCCACAGAGCAATGAAGGAGTCCTGTTTGTTGATAAGGTCTGTTCCTTATTTTGAGCTAGATTTGACTGTGGTGGCAAATTTTTCAATAGAAACACATCAATGCAAATCACGTTAAATGACTTCAATGCAAATCACGTTAAATGACTTCTATATAAACCTTGCTATATTCAATAAAGCTTTATTACACACTCTGACAGGCCCTGGACTATGAGAAGGGCTCTCTGAGGAACCTCTCTGTCAGTGTGACAAACGTGGTGCCCTATCACACTTGTCAGGTCAAAAGTCGTCCTGACGAAGGTTTATGGGATGTGGTTACCACTGGAGATGTCCCAGCCATCCGCCAGGTGGTGGTGACTGTGGAGGATGTAAATGAGCCTCCTTTCTTCACTCCTGATGTCAAAAACATTACGGTGAATGAGAACATGCCGGTAGGATTGACTCTGGAGGTGTTCACGGCCACAGACCTGGATCACAGCTACGACAACACCTTGCTGTGAGCCTCTTTCTTATTTACTGTAATCATGCACTGTGATGGGGCAAACCCACTGAAAGCAAGGCTGTGACAGCCCCACATATGTATTGTATGTATTATAGGTACATGAAGGGAGAGGATCTAAATGAGTGGGTCAAAGTGGATTCGAAGACTGGAACCATAACTACAGCCAAGCTATTAGACAGAGAGGCCCCAAACGTCATCAATGGTCACTACAAAGTGACTCTCTACGCTGTAGACTCAGGCAAGTAACAGACAATACAATATCTTTTAACATAACTAGTTTGATACATCCAGTAAGACTATAAAATGCAACATATCATCTGAAATTGAGGTTATTGTGATTAACAGGTAAGCCACCCATGACTGGAACTGGAACCCTCAACATCCACCTAAATGATCAGAATGATAATACCCCCTTTCTGGAGAGGACAAGCATGGACATGTGTCTGTCAGACCAGGCCTCTGTTACCAACATCACTGCCTTGGATCTGGATGGAGACCCCTACAGTGGGCCCTTCCGCTTCCAGCTTGAGGGGGATGTCAAGGACAAGTGGAGGATCGAACCCAACAATGGTGAGGCCCTCCTCTGAAACCTCCTACTAGCTCTATATGTCTCATTCACATCAGTACAGACAACATGCTATTAACTGCTATGGTACTGATGGAGGTCTTATATGAGCTCTATAGAGGTCCTCCTTTGTAATTTGTCCTCTCTTTCTCTTTGGCGATCTCTCTTTCTCTTCCGCTCTCCCTCCTTCCTCCTGTGCAGGCTACACGGTGAGCCTAGTGAAGGAGACCACAGTGCATGCTGGGTATCATGAGCTGAAGCTAAGGGTCTTTGATCTACAGGGACAGCAAGCTGTCCACAACCTGTCAGTCAGTGTATGTGAGTGCGACCAAATGCAACACTGTAACCTCCGCAGTGCCACACAGCTGGGAGGTGGAACAGCCATCGGGATACTCTTGGCCCTCCTGCTGCTGGGTAGGTAGCAGACACAACAAACTGGTTGTGCTCTGGTCTTTACATTGAGACATTCCCTGAATGACTGACACTTGACAGGCTGAACTGCTACATAGAGATCCTACACGCAGATGTTTTATCTACTGTACCGCCGGTGTTGATACAGGAAAGAGATATTGTATCACTCCTGCTTTACTGTTCTTTGTTGTTCTCCCCAGTAGGTGTCCTGCTGCTTGCCCTCATGCTGTCCTGTGAGGGTGAGATGAGGCCCATCATACTAGAAGAAAGCTCAGGCGCCCTTATGAAATCATACATTGAAACACCAGGAAGTGACTGTGCGGTAAGGCCACGCTCTGACCATCACCCAGTGTTGAATGTGATAGGCACAGATAGAATGATATGTTCTCCATGACACGCAGCATTAAAGGATATTGAGATAATTGTGTTGTTAGGTACCCCTCCTTTGTCAGCAAATCCCTGCAATAACAGCAGTGACTCACGACAATTGTAAAAAAAGTACGGCAGCGGGAGCTGAGCTGGAGTCTCAGAGCTCATATCTGCTTCGGGCTTCAGGGCAGGTGTACCGACCAGGTCTAGGAAGACAACAAGGCTCCCTCCACCGGGTACAGTCAACTACATTGAACAAAGTTAGTACCTACCTTTATTTAGACTTGTCCTATTCACCTGTTGCATTCAACAAAACAGACCACTGGTCCAGTTATGTACTGTACGTATAATCTGGAGTTTTTGTAAACTGTTTTCATCCATTTTAATGCTTTATTACTAGCACTGACTTTGAGCAAGAGCTTTGCGTATTACTGACACTCCCCCCCCCCCCCCCCCCACAAGAGTATGATTGTAAGCAGCAAATATTGGTCTGAGGATTCTTATCTGGCCACATATGATGGTCTGCTCCCTGTACTCCACAAGGTAAGTGAACTTGCGTACTTCGTACTGATCAGTAAAACATAAAAAAGGAGGGACTATTTCCTCCACTATGTAGGCTGAAACCTATTGTCTGCACATTGCCTTCCCACACCTCTTCTCCCTCACTACAGAGGACGTACAGACTCCAGATGCAAGGGAATGAGCTGGGTGACTACCCCCCCCACCCCTATGCAGAAGAGGGGGACCCGGAGACCAGCTCCCAGCTGGATGTCATCTCCATCCCTGAGAGCCCCTTCAACACAGACATGCTGCTACACCTGGGGCCCAGGTTCAACACCCTGGCCTCCCTCTGCACGCCTAAGCTCAACTCATCCTGAACTGCCCTCTCCACCTCTTTGGAAGCATCTTCCATTGTATGCTAAAAACTGTACTGGATGTTAATGAGCTTTATGTTCAACATAAATATTAATCTGTAAAACTGATGACTGTTAAATAAGTAAATGCAGGTGCTGGATAAAATGTATAGAGATTAAGTGACTACATTTAGTCATTTAGCAGATGCTCTTATCCAGAGCGATTTACAGTAAGTACAGGGACATTCCCCTGAGGCAAGTAGGTCGAAGTGCCTTGCCCAAAGACACAACATAATTTTGCACGGCTGGGAATCGAACTGGCAACCTTCAGACTACTATCCCGATTCCCTAACCGCTTAGCCACCTGACTCCCTACTGAGTGAGTGACTACTATGGTGGTCCTTATTGTTCTGTGGCATTTGGCAGGTGACCGATACTACAAACCAAAGATTTATGCACAGGAATTATGTAATATAAATTATTTGTGAAAAAGGTGTTGTTGACTATTAAGAATGGGGTGTTTTCTTAAGGCAGTTTAAACTTTGTTACAGTACACTATTTTGCTTGGGTTTTATGTAAAGCTCAAATGAAAGTATTGAATATAAAGGGTGCTAAGGGGGCTTTTCAATGTGTTAATGCAGACATGAATGTTCCTTCTGTGTTTATGGGTTCAGTATTAAACGTAATAGCTTTAAAGATGAAAAAAAAGGCAGATCAAAAGGCAGTTTAAACTTTCTTCCAGTAGAATATTTTGCTTGTCTTTTATGGAAAGCTCAAATGAAAGAATTGAATGTGCAGGGTGCTAAGGGGGCTTGTAATGTGTTAATGCAGACATGAATGTTCCTTCTGTGTTTATGGGTTCAGTATTTCAGTAAATGTAATAGCTTTAAAGACTAAACACAAAATAAGAAATATTACAATGGCATGTTTTTGTGATGCACCTTCTTTTATATAAATCAATCACTGTCCGCCCACTAACAACAATACGCCATTACAAATGTGTTGACCAAGTTTAGACAGATATGGTTGGTGTCTGGTTTGTATCTCTGTTTTACTTGGGGTTACTTGGGGTTGTAGCCAGCCTGCAAGAACCAGTGATAGGCAGAGAGAGCGCAGGGTGTGACCACCTGCTCCACCTGGAAGCCTTTCTGAGGATAGTCACGTATCCTCTCCAGAGCACCTGTAGAGCAGCCACAGCAACACATTCAGGGTGGTACAGTTGGACAACGCTGAGGAATGATGACCAATATGTAGGTCTAGTGGACAAATCTGCTTTTAAATAGTTTGATATGGTGTTGGTTTTGCAGCCTCATCATTTAGTCCTGTACAGCAGAGAAGACGGAGTACTGCTACCTAGCATGTAGGTGATGAGATTGGACGCTGTGCCCACGGTGGGGTGGGGGTACTCAGACAGGCCCATCTGAGGGGAGGTGACGATAGCATGTGTCTGTTGTCCCTGTTCAGGCCACTGGTGCAGGAAGGTGGCAAGGACTCTTCGTTCCATGAAGGGCTGCTGGACCAGGATCACCCTGCTGGCTGAGAGACAAACAAAGTGGCATTTTAATGTATCATGTAGTATCATAAAAATGACTTTATATGGGGAAAAGAGGCTGTATATACAAAGCATAAAAACATACAGTTTCTGAACTAGTATAGAGGGTGTTCAGATGCCCCCTAGCTGCAGACTAATGCAACAGCAACAACAACTAAAGTGATGAGACACCTTGGAGCTGACCTGGGATGTGGTTGTCCCTGAGGACCCTATAGGACAAGCGGATGTTTTCTCCAGTGTTGGTGGCCTCAGTCTCCAGCAGGATTTGGCCCCTGGGAACCCCCATCCTTGTTTCATTTTGTAACTCACATGTGTGTGACGCATTAGTATAATGCTAACTGTCTGTCTGCAGCAAAGACAACATGTATTTTACACGGTTCTTTCTGTCAACAGAACAACTCTGCACGGTACTCCCACTCCCTCAATCGGCGAGGGGATCAGCAGATCTCAGAGCACATAGACAGGGTAATCCACCTCTCACCTCCTTGTGTGTGTGTGTCTATGGGGATTTCTAAGGGGTCATTTATGGCTCTTTCTACTACCATGTTGAAGAAAGTTGCACTGAGCGGACATGACTAAAGCGTGCCTTGAATACTGGACGTATACAAAGTTATTTCATTGTAATCAATTATGTAAGGGTTGCTGGCTGTGTGCTTCCAAAGAGGCTGCTCATGATTGGTGCAGGAGAAGATGACTGCTTACGTGCCTCGTAAGTGTGCCTATGAGGGGCAGGGAAGCAAGTGCAATTTGTTGGGTGAGCTGTCGCTAAGCAACCTGGGGGATGACTTAGAGTTTGTGGGAAATCTGGGGCCAAAGTTCAACACCCTTGGAGGCATCTGTCAGCAGGGCATGCAAGGAAGACCCAGCAACTTGTAGATACTATCGTGGACTGGGATCGGTTTGGCATTGGTTCACATCTGACCTGATCAAGATAACTTCCTACAATGGAAAAAAGGATTGTCACCTATACAAGGGAATTTATCCAGGACCTCATTTGAACCATCAAAAAGGACCAATCAGAAGGCATAAAATGGATGGATGTGGTGCACTGACCAAAGTTTCTCATACTTTAGTAAAAAGCTCAGGGTGTTTTGCTTTACCTTTATATCTTTAATCCTCTTATCAATAATTGCGACAACATATGGTTTTGGCAAGAGTGGAATCCAAACTGAAAGTAAACATGAAGGTGGAAGCTTTACTTCACGGGTTATTTCCTATATTAAGACATTTTATTTTCTTTCGCAGTTGACGGTTTTGAATGTAATTGATTACTGTATGACAGTCATCTTGTGATACTTATCTCTGGAAACTTAAACGGCATTGTTATAGTCTACCTCCCGTAAGAGGGGGACCCGACACCCCACAGCCCAAGGACCCCCAGATGTGTGTGAGCAAAACACCAATAACAATGCCAAACAGCAACCACGGTCAAGCAGGGCTTTATTCGCCTCGGTAAGCAAACATTATAACGCGGTGGTATGTTTGGGGAAAGGGGCTGGACGGTACCAAAGCAAAGAAACAAACATAAAGTACCCACCCCTAACCTGTCCTAATCTACCACACACAAAACTTAACTAACCTGGCACACTAATCAGGTGCCCTAACCAAAGTACAAGGGGGGGTCCGCCCAGAACTAGCCTAGTGTGTATAGACACAGACCTTTTTCCTACGGGTGATGTATGCCCACGGGCGGCTCTAGCCTACACACTCCCCAAGTGCGTCCCCTTCCCCCAGGGAAAACAAACCTAGCGAAACACAGAAACAGTAATGCTCACCAAAACACAAACACACGGACCACAACGCAGAGTGGATGCCTACTCTGTACCAAGAGAGCCCCCAAAACACAGAACAAACACAATTTATACAGGAGGGCATGATGGGATGATTGCTGATTGGACCCAGGTGAACGGCATCATGGAAGGGAGGGAGGCATGGATGAGCGGAAAACCAGGGGCGAACCAGCACCACCTGCGGAACACACAGAACAGAACACACACAGGAACACAACACAGAGAACACCAACACGCTCAAGGCACACTGAAACAGACAGATAGGGGGGGACGTAACAGGCATGCTATATACTGTAGATCTTTCAGTGTGTCCCTATCCTTTTATACTGCAGAAGACGTCTCAAAGTTAAGTATCCTTTGTTTCCACATACTAATGTGGGCTCTTTACAGAAAATGAATACTGTAATCAAATTGAGAATGTGTTTGGACATGTTCTGCAGATATGCTACAGTGTGAGGTGCTTGTAAAGAGTATTTGATAGTCAGTTTTGCAATGTACTATTCTGACTCTCATTATGAACCAGAAGCTATTTTTTATACGTGGAATTTATATTGGAAATCTGGGGCCAAAGTTCAACACCCTTGGAGTAATCCGTCAGCAGGGCATGCAGGGAAGACCCAGCAACTTGTAGATACTAGCCTGGACTGGGATTGGTTTGGCATTGGTTCACATCACGTGATCAAGATTACGTCCTTTTGTAGAAAAAAGGATTGTCACCTATACAAGGGAAGTCATCCAGGACCTCATTTGAACCATCAAAAAGGACCAATCAGAAGGCATAAAATTGATGGATGTGGTGCACTGACCAAACTTTCTCATACTTTAGTAAAAAGCTCAGGGTGTTTTGCTTTACCTTTATATCTTTAATCCTCTTATCAATCCTTGCGACAACACATCATGGTTTTGGCAAGAGTGGAATCCAACTGAATATTAACATGAAAACTAGGTGGGAGCTTCACTTCACGGGTTATTTCCTGTATTGAGACATTTATTTACTTTGGCACTTGACGGTTTAGAATGTAATTGATGACTGTATGACAGTCATCTTATGACACTTATCTCTGGAAACGGGCATGCTATATACTGTAGATCTTTCAGTGTGTCCCTATCCTTTTATACTGCAGAAGACTTCTCAAACCGAGTATGTAATACTGGATCCCTGTTCTTATTATTTATTTGGTTAGAGGTTAAGTATCCTTTGTTTCCATATGCTAATGTGAGCTCTTTACAGAAAATGACTAATAAAATTGAAAATGTTTGGACATGTTCTGCAGATATGCTACAGTGTGAGGTGCTTGTAAAGAGTATTTGATAGTCAGTTTTGCAATGTACTATTCTGACTCTCATTATGAACCAGAAGCTATTTTTTATACGTGGAATTTATATTGGAAATCTGGGGCCAAAGTTCAACACCCTTGGAGTAATCCGTCAGCAGGGCATGCAGGGAAGACCCAGCAACTTGTAGATACTAGCCTGGACTGGGATTGGTTCGGCATTGGTTCACATCACGTGATCAAGATTACGTCCTTTTGTAGAAAAAATGATTGTCACCTATACCAGGGAAGTCATCCAGGACCTCATTTGAACCATCAAAAAGGACCAATCAGAAGGCATAAAATTGATGGATGTGGTGCACTGACCAAACTTTCTCATACTTTAGTAAAAAGCTCAGGGTGTTTTGCTTTACCTTTATATCTTTAATCCTCTTATCAATCCTTGCGACAACACATCATGGTTTTGCCAAGAGTGGAATCCAACTGAATATTAACATGAAAACTAGGTGGGAGCTTCACTTCACGGGTTATTTCCTGTATTGAGACATTTATTTACTTTGGCACTTGACGGTTTAGAATGTAATTGATGACTGTATGACAGTCATCTTATGACACTTATCTCTGGAAACGGGCATGCTATATACTGTAGATCTTTCAGTGTGTCCCTATCCTTTTATACTGCAGAAGACTTCTCAAACCGAGTATGTAATACTGGATCCCTGTTCTTATTATTTATTTGGTTAGAGGTTAAGTATCCTTTGTTTCCACATGCTAATGTGAGCTCTTTACAGAAAATGACTAATCAAATTGAAAATGTTTGGACATGTTCTGCAGATATGCTACAGTGTGAGGTGCTTGTAAAGATTATTTGATAGTCAGTTTTGCAATGTACTATTCTGACAACAGATATTTGTATAGGCCTACAGATGCAATTGCTTTTTCCACTTTTGTAATGTGGAGCATTCTATTATGTCAATACAAAAAAGTATAAATGAATCATTTCAAAACTAAGCTCTCTAGAATCATTTGACATCAATCAGGGTAGACAAGGGAGCTGGAGACACAAACATGGTAACATCTCATTCACAATAACTGTAAACTGAACCTTTCATGACTCATATGGTGTGTTGCAACAATATTAACATGAAAACTAGGTGGGAGCTTCACTTCACGGGTTATTTCCTGTATTGAGACATTTATTTACTTTGGCACTTGACGGTTTAGAATGTAATTGATGACTGTATGACAGTCATCTTATGACACTTATCTCTGGAAACGGGCATGCTATATACTGTAGATCTTTCAGTGTGTCCCTATCCTTTTATACTGCAGAAGACTTCTCAAACCGAGTATGTAATACTGGATCCCTGTTCTTATTATTTATTTGGTTAGAGGTTAAGTATCCTTTGTTTCCATATGCTAATGTGAGCTCTTTACAGAAAATGACTAATAAAATTGAAAATGTTTGGACATGTTCTGCAGATATGCTACAGTGTGAGGTGCTTGTAAAGAGTATTTGATAGTCAGTTTTGCAATGTACTATTCTGACTCTCATTATGAACCAGAAGCTATTTTTTATACGTGGAATTTATATTGGAAATCTGGGGCCAAAGTTCAACACCCTTGGAGTAATCCGTCAGCAGGGCATGCAGGGAAGACCCAGCAACTTGTAGATACTAGCCTGGACTGGGATTGGTTCGGCATTGGTTCACATCACGTGATCAAGATTACGTCCTTTTGTAGAAAAAATGATTGTCACCTATACCAGGGAAGTCATCCAGGACCTCATTTGAACCATCAAAAAGGACCAATCAGAAGGCATAAAATTGATGGATGTGGTGCACTGACCAAACTTTCTCATACTTTAGTAAAAAGCTCAGGGTGTTTTGCTTTACCTTTATATCTTTAATCCTCTTATCAATCCTTGCGACAACACATCATGGTTTTGCCAAGAGTGGAATCCAACTGAATATTAACATGAAAACTAGGTGGGAGCTTCACTTCACGGGTTATTTCCTGTATTGAGACATTTATTTACTTTGGCACTTGACGGTTTAGAATGTAATTGATGACTGTATGACAGTCATCTTATGACACTTATCTCTGGAAACGGGCATGCTATATACTGTAGATCTTTCAGTGTGTCCCTATCCTTTTATACTGCAGAAGACTTCTCAAACCGAGTATGTAATACTGGATCCCTGTTCTTATTATTTATTTGGTTAGAGGTTAAGTATCCTTTGTTTCCACATGCTAATGTGAGCTCTTTACAGAAAATGACTAATCAAATTGAAAATGTTTGGACATGTTCTGCAGATATGCTACAGTGTGAGGTGCTTGTAAAGATTATTTGATAGTCAGTTTTGCAATGTACTATTCTGACAACAGATATTTGTATAGGCCTACAGATGCAATTGCTTTTTCCACTTTTGTAATGTGGAGCATTCTATTATGTCAATACAAAAAAGTATAAATGAATCATTTCAAAACTAAGCTCTCTAGAATCATTTGACATCAATCAGGGTAGACAAGGGAGCTGGAGACACAAACATGGTAACATCTCATTCACAATAACTGTAAACTGAACCTTTCATGACTCATATGGTGTGTTGCAACAATAACTTTCAAACAGCAGCTTTATGACAGGCAGCTTTTGATGTTGCTTTACCACACCGCAGACAGTAGTAGTAGAACCAGTTATTCATGGGTGTAGTCCAGGCAGGGGTGGGGGGTGTAGTCCAGGCAGAGGTGGGGGGTGTAGTCCAGGCAGAGGTGGGGGGTGTAGTCCAGGCAGGGGTGGGGGGTGTAGTCCAGGCAGGGGTGGGGGGTGTAGTTCAGGCAGAGGTGGGGGGTGTAGTCCAGGCAGAGGTGGGGGGTGTAGTCCAGGCAGAGGTGGGGGGTGTAGTCCAGGCAGGGGTGGGGGGTGTAGTCCAGGCAGGGGTGGGGGGTGTAGTCCAGGCAGGGGTGGGGGGTGTAGTCCAGGCAGAGGTGGGGGGTGTAGTCCAGGCAGAGGTGGGGGGTGTAGTCCAGGCAGAGGTGGGGGGTGTAGTCCAGGCAGGGGTGGGGGGTGTAATTCAGACAGGAATTAGGGGAGTATTCTAGGCATGTATGGCTGAAGTTTAAAAGTTCAGCCCAAGAAACCAGGTGGAAAAACCTGCCGTGCAATATGTTTGTTAATATCATTACAATTCATGGGAATTCACTTAAAAATTATGGGTGAACTTTTAATAAGTTAACTTTGCTTTGAGCTTTCAGCTCTGACTTTATTATTTACCAAATGTAAACACTCCCAAATGAAATGGCTTTCGAGGCATGAATATAATAATCTGTGCTATGTGCCATGTGTGTAATAGCCCAGCATTTCTCTCCACATGGTCAATTTGCAAAACAAAAACAACTTGAATCATTGCACACTAATGTTACTCAGCATTTTCTATTACCAAAATGGTTATTCAAAATGGATATTCATGCTAGTTTCAGATGTTATAAGAATAATGATTCAGCAGTGTTGGCGCAATCTAAAGATCTACCCTGGACTTCCAGTGAAAATGTTTATGGCATTGAACCCGCCCACAAGTATTTTAAAAGCCTGCATCTGGAAGCTTGTTCAGTAGTGGCTCAGTAGTGGGGGATTCAGATGCATCTTCGGTCAAAGCAACGGCTGCTGTGGACTCAATTATTCTCACTTATCTGGATACAGAATGAATACCATAACCATTAGCTTGTTCACCACTCTGGTAAGGACCTGATCAGCAGCATCCAAAGCAACACTATCAGTGGATCTTTCTGCTTGACAATCCTTGTCAAGCAGAAACGTTTGTGTTTAGTAGATAGGACACTTTTTTGTTATTTGCTTTTTCTTTGGCACCGTTTATCGTTCCATTGTTATTCCTGTGACGATGTAATAAACATCACTTTTTGGTACATGATTATAGCCTTATTTTCCCCGCACCACCATTCCCTCCGTGTTAGGCAAAAGGGGTTGTAACAATCAGGGACAAAGTTTACCCAAGGACTTAATGCAAGCATTGCAATGTTCTGTCAGGTGGGAGTGATGGATGACAGCATAGACATGTTACAACTATAGTGTTATCAGGGTTTCATGTCACAGCAGATTTTTATTTGTCAATGTACATAACAGGAAACAGATTTGCATCATGTATGTGTGTGTACATTATTTCGATTTTTTTCTATCAATGTATTTATTATCTTTGTGCTTTTTATTATCTATGTATTTTATTCATATCTATATCTGTGTACTGGAAGTTCCTGTCACCAAGACAAACTCCTTGTATATGTAGGCATATCTGGCAATACAGTTGATTCTGATGTCAGTAGGTGACAAGCAGGTCCATGTTTCTTCCATGGTTCTCCGAGAGTTGCTCTAAGTTATGTTCATTCCCAGACATCTGGTCAATTCACAATAGTGGCCTCTCTCATTTAAGGGGTTATTCTGGAAGGGCCCCTGCATTGCTATGAGGGAGGGAAGACAGTTGGAGATGTTGATCTTGACATATGTTTCTCTGCTGTGTTGTGTAGTGTGTGGGAATCCTAAGTGCGTCCCCTCCTGAGACTCTGGTCCGGAAGAAGAGATACTGGATCATAGATTCGTTTCAGATCACAGAGGAGTATCCTGGTCCTTTCCCTTATTTGCTGGGCAAAGTGAGTACAGACGAAACTGACTTAGTGACTGATGTGTGACCTGCACATTTAGACTCAAGTACAGAACAGTATATATACACACACACACACACACACACAGACATCCCCATCCTCAAACACAAACAAACACACAAACAAACAAACAACACAGACAAAATGAAACTAAAAGACCATTTGTGTTCTTTCAGATCGAGGTCGAGAAAAAGTTTGCGGTTGGTTTCAATCTACAAGGTCAGGGAGTAACGGAGGAGCCAAAAGGAACCTTGAGCATCGACACACAGACAGGTGAAATCTGGGTTCATAAGAAGATAGACTACGAGGAGTATCAAAATTTGAAGGTGAGAGGAATTCTTAATTAATGTCAGAAGTGAAGTGTGGTATTGACATTGGGTAGTATTTATGTGGATTATATTAATTTCTCTTTATTCTTCTTCATCTCTTTATTTCCAGCTCACATTCGAGGCCAGAAAAATACAAAACAATGTTGTGGACACCAGACTAGGGGTGGAGGTGAAGGTGATGGACATCAATGACAATGCTCCTAGATTTGAAAAGGAAACCTATACTGTCAACCTAAAGGAGTCCGCATCACAGAGTACAAAACATCACTTTCAGCAAGACACACATTTAACACTTTTTCAACATAAATCTGTATTTACACGTGTTCTGCCCTCTCTTGTCACCAGATACATTTCTAACTGGGGTTCTAGCATCAGATAAGGACAAATACATGACCAACAATGGCACACTTGACCTCAGGATTGTTTCTGTCAGCCCACTGCCAATTGACCTGGAGTTCTACATCGAGCAGAGTGGCCCAGGGAACAATCGAGTTGGAACAATCCTGTTTAAAGGATGTCTTGACCATGAGGTGAAAGGGCACTCTAATTTAGTCAACATCCAGTCTTAATCCCACACATTCACATGAATCAGCAATGTGAGAATGTTTGTCATACGTTTCAAAGTGTCACAGGTGTAGTCGCAGGTGTAGGACCGGTTAGTATAGCTTACTTGGTACCGCTTACTTCTTCTCGATCTTGGCCACAAATGGATAAAAACCATATGTTAACGAGCTACGCCACCAAAAGCTAGTTCTTTGATGGCGTAAGCAATGTTTATCCTGATGAGTGAGTTCAACCAACTCAGTTACACATGGAAACATAAATATTAAGAATAGGTTTGTGTTATACCTTGAATGATAACTGCCTTCCCACACAGAAAGCAGAAAAATACACCATCCTGGTGGAGGCCAAGGACCGCGGAGAGAAGGTTCAGCTCTCCAGCACCTCCACCGTCATTATAAACATAGAGGACGGAAACAACCACCTGCCTGTCTTCACAGGACATACAGTGAGCTCTCCTCTCCCCTTCTCCTGCTCTTGTTGTTGAAATGTGCATGGCCTTTCTCTGTGACAAACAGAGCTTTTGTATTTGCCATGGTATTCCAGGGCTCAGGAAGAGTGAAGGAGGGGGATGAGAAGGTACCAGTTTTACGACTGCAAGTTTCAGACCAGGACACTTCAGGTACAGATGCATGGAGGGCGGTGTACACCATCCATGGAGACACAGGCAACCACTTCAGAATCACCACTGACCCACAGAGCAATGAAGGAGTCCTGTTTGTTGATAAGGTCTGTTCCTTATTTTGAGCTAGATTTGACTGTGGTGGCAAATTTTTCAATAGAAACACATCAATGCAAATCACGTTAAATGACTTCTATATAAACCTTGCTATATTCAATAAAGCTTTATTACACACTCTGACAGGCCCTGGACTATGAGAAGGGCTCTCTGAGGAACCTCTCTGTCAGTGTGACAAACGTGGTGCCCTATCACACTTGTCAGGTCAAAAGTCGTCCTGACGAAGGTTTATGGGATGTGGTTACCACTGGAGATGTCCCAGCCATCCGCCAGGTGGTGGTGACTGTGGAGGATGTAAATGAGCCTCCTTTCTTCACTCCTGATGTCAAAAACATTACGGTGAATGAGAACATGCCGGTAGGATTGACTCTGGAGGTGTTCACGGCCACAGACCTGGATCACAGCTACGACAACACCTTGCTGTGAGCCTCTTTCTTATTTACTGTAATCATGCACTGTGATGGGGCAAACCCACTGAAAGCAAGGCTGTGACAGCCCCACATATGTATTGTATGTATTATAGGTACATGAAGGGAGAGGATCTAAATGAGTGGGTCAAAGTGGATTCGAAGACTGGAACCATAACTACAGCCAAGCTATTAGACAGAGAGGCCCCAAACGTCATCAATGGTCACTACAAAGTGACTCTCTACGCTGTAGACTCAGGCAAGTAACAGACAATACAATATCTTTTAACATAACTAGTTTGATACATCCAGTAAGACTATAAAATGCAACATATCATCTGAAATTGAGGTTATTGTGATTAACAGGTAAGCCACCCATGACTGGAACTGGAACCCTCAACATCCACCTAAATGATCAGAATGATAATACCCCTTTTCTGGAGAGGACAAGCATGGACATGTGTCTGTCAGACCAGGCCTCTGTTACCAACATCACTGCCTTGGATCTGGATGGAGACCCCTACAGTGGGCCCTTCCGCTTCCAGCTTGAGGGGGATGTCAAGGACAAGTGGAGGATCGAACCCAACAATGGTGAGGCCCTCCTCTGAAACCTCCTACTAGCTCTATATGTCTCATTCACATCAGTACAGACAACATGCTATTAACTGCTATGGTACTGATAGAGGTCTTATATGAGCTCTATAGAGGTCCTCCTTTGTAATTTGTCCTCTCTTTCTCTTTGGCGATCTCTCTTTCTCTTCCGCTCTCCCTCCTTCCTCCTGTGCAGGCTACACGGTGAGCCTAGTGAAGGAGACCACAGTGCATGCTGGGTATCATGAGCTGAAGCTAAGGGTCTTTGATCTACAGGGACAGCAAGCTGTCCACAACCTGTCAGTCAGTGTATGTGAGTGCGACCAAATGCAACACTGTAACCTCCGCAGTGCCACACAGCTGGGAGGTGGAACAGCCATCGGGATACTCTTGGCCCTCCTGCTGCTGGGTAGGTAGCAGACACAACAAACTGGTTGTGCTCTGGTCTTTACATTGAGACATTCCCTGAATGACTGACACTTGACAAGCTGAACTGCTACATAGAGATCCTACATGCAGATGTTTTATCTACTGTACCGCCGGTGTTGATACAGGAAAGAGATATTGTATCACTCCTGCTTTACTGTTCTTTGTTGTTCTCCCCAGTAGGTGTCCTGCTGCTTGCCCTCATGCTGTCCTGTGAGGGTGAGATGAGGCCCATCATACTAGAAGAAAGCTCAGGCGCCCTTATGAAATCATACATTGAAACACCAGGAAGTGACTGTGCGGTAAGGCCACGCTCTGACCATCACCCAGTGTTGAATGTGATAGGCACAGATAGAATGATATGTTCTCCATGACACGCAGCATTAAAGGATATTGAGATAATTGTGTTGTTAGGTACCCCTCCTTTGTCAGCAAATCCCTGCAATAACAGCAGTGACTCACGACAATTGTAAAAAAAGTACGGCAGCGGGAGCTGAGCTGGAGTCTCAGAGCTCATATCTGCTTCGGGCTTCAGGGCAGGTGTACCGACCAGGTCTAGGAAGACAACAAGGCTCCCTCCACCGGGTACAGTCAACTACATTGAACAAAGTTAGTACCTACCTTTATTTAGAGTTGTCCTATTCACCTGTTGCATTCAACAAAACAGACCACTGGTCCAGTTATGTACTGTACGTATAATCTGGAGTTTTTGTAAACTGTTTTCATCCATTTTAATGCTTTATTACTAGCACTGACTTTGAGCAAGAGCTTTGCGTATTACTGACACTTCCCCCCCCCCCCCCCCCACAAGAGTATGATTGTAAGCAGTAAATATTGGTCTGAGGATTCTTATCTGGCCACATATGATGGTCTGCTCCCTGTACTCCACAAGGTAAGTGAACTTGCGTACTTCGTACTGATCAGTAAAACATAAAAAAGGAGGGACTATTTCCTCCACTATGTAGGCTGAAACCTATTTTCTGCACATTGCCTTCCCACACCTCTTCTCCCTCACTACAGAGGACGTACAGACTCCAGATGCAAGGGAATGAGCTGGGTGACTACCCCCCCCACCCCTATGCAGAAGAGGGGGACCCGGAGACCAGCTCCCAGCTGGATGTCATCTCCATCCCTGAGAGCCCCTTCAACACAGACATGCTGCTACACCTGGGGCCCAGGTTCAACACCCTGGCCTCCCTCTGCACGCCTAAGCTCAACTCATCCTGAACTGCCCTCTCCACCTCTTTGGAAGCATCTTCCATTGTATGCTAAAAACTGTACTGGATGTTAATGAGCTTTATGTTCAACATAAATATTAATCTGTAAAACTGATGACTGTTAAATAAGTAAATGCAGGTGCTGGATAAAATGGATAGAGATTAAGTGACTACATTTAGTCATTTAGCAGATGCTCTTATCCAGAGCGATTTACAGTAAGTACAGGGACATTCCCCTGAGGCAAGTAGGTCGAAGTGCCTTGCCCAAAGACACAACATAATTTGGCACGGCTGGGAATCGAACTGGCAACCTTCAGACTACTATCCCGATTCCCTAACCGCTTAGCCACCTGACTCCCTACTGAGTGAGTGACTACTATGGTGGTCCTTATTGTTCTGTGGCATTTGGCAGGTGACCGATACTACAAACCAAAGATTTATGCACAGGAATTATGTAATATAAATTATTTGTGAAAAAGGTGTTGTTGACTATTAAGAATGGGGTGTTTTCTTAAGGCAGTTTAAACTTTGTTACAGTACACTATTTTGCTTGGGTTTTATGTAAAGCTCAAATGAAAGTATTGAATATAAAGGGTGCTAAGGGGGCTTTTCAATGTGTTAATGCAGACATGAATGTTCCTTCTGTGTTTATGGGTTCAGTATTAAACGTAATAGCTTTAAAGATGAAAAAAAAGGCAGATCAAAAGGCAGTTTAAACTTTCTTCCAGTAGAATATTTTGCTTGTCTTTTATGGAAAGCTCAAATGAAAGAATTGAATGTGCAGGGTGCTAAGGGGGCTTGTAATGTGTTAATGCAGACATGAATGTTCCTTCTGTGTTTATGGGTTCAGTATTAAATGTAATAGCTTTAAAGACTAAACACAAAATAAGAAATATTACAATGGCATGTTTTTGTGATGCACCTTCTTTTATATAAATCAATCACTGTCCGCCCACTAACAACAATACGCCATTACAAATGTGTTGACCAAGTTTAGACAGATATGGTTGGTGTCTGGTTTGTATCTCTGTTTTACTTGGGGTTACTTGGGGTTGTAGCCAGCCTGCAAGAACCAGTGATAGGCAGAGAGAGCGCAGGGTGTGACCACCTGCTCCACCTGGAAGCCTTTCTGAGGATAGTCACGTATCCTCTCCAGAGCACCTGTAGAGCAGCCACAGCAACACATTCAGGGTGGTACAGTTGGACAACGCTGAGGAATGATGACCAATATGTAGGTCTAGTGGACAAATCTGCTTTTAAATAGTTTGATATGGTGTTGGTTTTGCAGCCTCATCATTTAGTCCTGTACAGCAGAGAAGACGGAGTACTGCTACCTAGCATGTAGGTGATGAGATTGGACGCTGTGCCCACGGTGGGGTGGGGGTACTCAGACAGGCCCATCTGAGGGGAGGTGACGATAGCATGTGTCTGTTGTCCCTGTTCAGGCCACTGGTGCAGGAAGGTGGCAAGGACTCTTCGTTCCATGAAGGGCTGCTGGACCAGGATCACCCTGCTGGCTGAGAGACAAACAAAGTGGCATTTTAATGTATCATGTAGTATCATAAAAATGACTTTATATGGGGAAAAGAGGCTGTATATACAAAGCATAAAAACATACAGTTTCTGAACTAGTATAGAGGGTGTTCGGATGCCCCCTAGCTGCAGAGTAATGCAACAGCAACAACAACTAAAGTGATGAGACACCTTGGAGCTGACCTGGGATGTGGTTGTCCCTGAGGACCCTATAGGACAAGCGGATGTTTTCTCCAGTGTTGGTGGCCTCAGTCTCCAGCAGGATTTGGCCCCTGGGAACCCCCATCCTTACAGCCACATCCAGGAACACTTCAGCCTCTGGACGTGTCCACACACCTGCCAAACAACACTTATTTACACACAGTAGCAGATGCTGTACTGTATGTGTGAGATACATAAATAAAGACAAAGATAAAGTTATGTGCCCTCAATGACCTGCAGTCTGGTTGCCTAGGTAACCAGTAAAGAGTAGGCAAGGGGCCCATCCATCCAGGAAGAGAGCGGCTGACCTCTCTGCAACACGCAGGTCATGACAACCCAAGCCTATTATGACATCACTCTGATAGAATAGATACCAGAATAATTATTGTGCTATGACATCACTGATAGAATAGATGCAAGTATGCAATCTGGGGAGTTGTATTCACTATGACAAAATTCCTAAAGAAGGTTCAGATTCATGATGACCTGGAGATAAAAGACACAATTATGACCTCAATGTGTAGATAATAATTACATCACAATAGAGACATTGTTTGTGTTTATGCTGATACCAATCCTTGCCTTTTCCAGGGGCTGGTGCATTTGAAGGTAGTCCCATAAAATGTTGGCCCACTTTTCACTTTCAGGATCCATTCCTCTAACATGCTGGCCTGAGGGGAGAAATAAAATATTTAAAAAAACACCACCAGAGATATCGGTGCATGGTTAATGAACATACAGAACTGTCTAATGTAAACCATATACATGCACTAGATATACATATTTACAATCCATAAATGACCGCCAGTCAGGTGCTTAGGGTGCAAGCACCCCAACTCACCTTGACAGAACATAAACAGTGTGACAGTGTCAGCCTGCACACTAAGCCCGCCCCCAGGGTAGGGCCCACAAGTCAGGCTTAAAAGCAAAGGCCAGTTTGCAGCCGCAATGTCACTCTGCCTTTCAGGCTGCGGTGCCACTGTTCAGGGCATCCCTTTGACATATCACAAGCCATTAGCATCCCCCCTTTTGTCCTAAGGTTGAAAGCTTAGCGTGCACATCTCAGCAGCTCTCTCTCCCAGTATCTTTTTTCTCTCGACCAACTCTATTCTTTACATCTCTCTGTTTGATTTGTGAATGAGGCCATCCTTTCCCCAGGGCACATAAGGTTCTAGCTCTTATGTGCCCTGAAACATTGGATTATTCCAGTATATACAAAGTTCTATTCTCCAGAGGCACTGAGTGTACTGTTTCACCCCACTTCTTATTGGCCCAGCTCATTCCTTTACAGGCTTTTCATTCATTTCCCTTCTGTGATTATCCATCTCTGGCTCCTTGTAGGGTTTTAGTCTGCATTGGACACATGATCTATCCATCACTATGGAGTGAGCACTCAGCGAGCCCTCCCTCCTGCCACATCTGACCCACAGACTCCTCTGATTGGCCTCTGGGCATCCAGTCAGCAGCAGGCCGCAGTAATCGTCCAGAGTCACTGCTCAGTTCAGACAACCTCAACTACACAGAAGCTGTCTCTGTTTAGGTTGTATCTTCAAAACAACATACATCATTCACTTTCTCATTCTAAATTTCTCCTTTACAAATGAATTACTACTTACCAATACTTATCTTCTTATCTGTATATACTATTATTGTTTTTAATCACAATGACATCACACTAATTGTCTGATGTCATCATTAATGACTAGCCCACAGAGCACCAAAAAATTAAGCCCCAATCAAAACAAAAAAGGTGCATTCAAAATGATTTATTGCATCACAAATACAAATCCTTTGTTACAGTCATATAGAGTAAATACATATTTTGCCTAACAATTTAAATAGACTACATGTGTCAGGTGCAGAGCAGTTGGATGACAGAACAGCACTCTTCCTGCTACCACCTGGTGGGTCTGTCCTCTCCAGTGCTCTCTCCCTGGAGGTAACCATCATACAGCTCTCTCAGGTGGAGGATCAGCTCCTCCGTGTTCTGTCCTGTGAGGGCCGATACTGGGATGACCCTCTGGCTCACGTGGCTCCTGAGGGCCTCCAGGTTGCCCCGGGCCCCTGGCAGGTCCATTTTGTTGGCCACAATGGCGTGGGGCCGATTGGACAGACCAGGCTCATACTGATTCAGCTCATAGCGCAGCTGGTGTAGCTGGGTCCAGGGTTCTGGAGAGGCAAGGTCCAGGACAAATAACAGGAAGCGACAGCGCTCTATATGTCTCAGGAAGGAGATGCCTAGACCTCTGTTCAGATGGGCCCCATGGATGATCCCTGGGATGTCAGCCACTAGACACAGGGAAAGAAAGACAGGACTTCTCTTCAGACTTGTGGAAATCTGACACTGGTTCTGTTTAAGTTGCTTCTAGTTTCAGCAGGCTGTGGAAAGGATGGCGCTGCACATCCACAGAAGGAATATTTTTGTGGTGAAGACACTCCTGTAAGATTTAGTCTGCCACATCTAAATCTCTAAAAGATAGATTCTTAACTACTTACATCATATAATACTACCAAGAGATTTTTTTGCAATTTGGTGCCACCTGCTGTATTCATGTGCTCACAGGTTCGAAAATGCCTAGATGGCCTTAAATGTCACATGAATGCATCTTCAGAGTGACTTTGTGGTGGCCTTTAGGGACAAACCAACTCAAACACGTAGAATGAACAAAGATTCTACTTTATTTAAGGCTACAACAAAAACAACCCTTCCTACGCCTCATTACCTGCTACTTGTTCGTGGTCCCTGTACTTGACGATGCCCACATGGGGGTTGAGTGTGGTGAAAGGGTAGGCAGCCACAGCAGGTTTAGCATTGGAGATTGCCCTAAGCAGAGAGGACTTCCCTGCATTAGGAAACCCGACCTAGAGAAGAACATACTTGTTAACACCTGTATCTCTTTATTACCACCAACAAGAAACTACAAGTAGCAGTACGTATTTTATTCATCCCCAGGCGGAAATTGGGTTTTGCAGCAGACAAGATAAAAGAGAGGGGAAAAAGGAATAGAAAATAAAAATATAGAATGTAAAAAGTATAGAATGTACACCGAATATGGATTTCCCAAATGGTTCTGGCTAGTTCCCATTGCAGCAGCAAATGTGAACAGAGTAAAGCGTCAGCTCTTCCCCGGTCTCACCAGTCCAGCGTGGGCCATGGTGCGCAGCTCCAGCTGGAGGAGCCTCTCCTGGCCACTCTCCCCTGGCGTGGCCGTCAGGGGGGCGCGGTTCTCATTGGAGAGGAAGAAACGGTTCCCCTTGCCCCCTGAACCTCCAAACACAGCCACATATTCCAGGCCATGCTGGGAGAGGTCAGCCACAGTTCTGCCCTGGTCCTTCACCACCGTACCCATGGGGACCTGGACACAGGACGGCTGGGTTACACTGAGTCTCAAGGCACATCACTGTTAGGGTATAAATGCAATAGTCCAAGGGAGCTAACTCACAGAAATGTAGGTTGAGCTGGCGTTACGTCCATAGCAGTTTTTGTTGCCTCCCGATTCACCGTCATCTGCCTTATATACAGTGGATACTTGTGCCAACGATTTGATCTGCCGGTCGACTGAGAACATCAAATATGCAGATGACAGAGATGTCGGAAACCCGTAGCAGAGAGGGCTCGAACGCACACGAATATATGGGTCCTTGTCAAAATTTCATGCAGCTTCTGAAGATCTTTCTACTATTCCGTAGGGTAAGAGGACGCAGTATTCGGATGAAGGCCGATACAGTAGGTAAGTAAGTAAATTTTATTGATAAAGCACACTCTCAACACAGCAAGGCTGACCGAGGTGCCGAACAGAAGCACAAAAATAATAATACAAATAAATTTAAAAAACACTATAAAATACATAGTGAAAACAAAATACAAAACAGTCAACAACAGCAAAACAAGTAACATCACAACTCAAGTAGTGGGAAACGCCAGAACATATAAGTGGGTCTTAAGCTTGGATTTCAAAACAGACAATGAAGGAGCCTGCCTAATAGAGATGGGAAGCTGATTCCACAGTCTAGGACCAGCAACTGCGAAGGCTCTATCACCTGTGTGTATACAGCGTGATCGGGGAGTATATGAAAATAGCTTGTCCGCGGACCTCAGTGACCTAATGGGTGCGTGCAATTTTAAGAGGTCCGAGATATATGAAGGGGCCTGTCCATTAAGAGCTTTAAAAACATTACAATTTAAAAAAATATTCTGAACTGGACAGGAAGCCAGTGCAAAGAGGCCAAGACTGGGGTAATGTGGTCAAACTTTCTAGTGGACGATAAAATTCTGGCAGCACCATTCTGCACCATCTGAAGACGGGCGATTGAGGACTGGGGGAGACCATCATAAAGGGAATTACAGTAATCTAAACGAGAGGTGATAAAAGCATGAATAAGAGTTTCAAGGTCTTTAAAAGACAATGCAGATTTAACCTTAGAAATCAGTCGTAACTGATAGAAACTATTTTTCATCACTGAGTTTATCTTCTTGACTAACCCAAGGTCCGAGTCAATAATTAACCCAAGATTCTTAACATGATGGCTGACACTAGGGAAAAAAGTACTCATCATGTTAACAAGACTAGCTGTAGAGCCAGCAGGACCAAAAATAATCACTTCAGTCTCTTCATCGTTTAGTTGGAGAAAGTTACTTGAAAGCCACTTTTTTATATCCGCAATGCAGTCTAAGAGAGGTTGAACAGTGTCATTGGGTTTCAAAGGCAGATAAAGTTGTGTGTCATCAGCATAACAATGAAACGAGATGTTGTGTTTCCTAATGATATCTCCCAGAGGAAGCATATACAGATGTATCGGCCCCAAAATTGACCCCTGCGGAACCCCAGAGGAAACAGGAGCTACGGAAGAAGAAAAACTATCTATAGTGACTGAAAAGGCCCTGTCAGTGAGATAGGATCTGAACCACTGTAGTGCAGTCCCCTTTACCCCAGCCCAGTGTTCCAACCTCGCAATGAGGATGTCATGATCCACCGTATCAAAGGCAGTGGTGAGATCCAATATAATCAAAACAGCATTATTCCCAGAATCAACAATAGACAATAAAACACTTTCAATAATGCTGATTCAGTGCTATGGTGAGCTTTAAAACAAGCTGTTTAAAACAAGCTGGGACAACACCATGATCCAGGGACAAATTTATAATTGACTGGATACTAAGTCCAAGTGATGCAAAAGAAGATTTCAGAATAATTGCTGGGACAATATCATGAGGACGGCCTCATACCACTAACCATGTCACTAAGAGCAAGAAGGGAAACATGTTGGAAACTAGAAAGAACATTAGAAACAGCAACCAAAGGCCGAACATTAACCACAGGGGATTTATCAAGAGAAGAGCGAATGGTTTTAATTTTGTCCAGGAAAAGATACATAAATTTGTCACAGATTTCACCATACAGTACGTACTGTATCCGAGAACTTTAATTCGCGAAGATTACTGGTATGGTCCCCTGTCAACTAAATCATCATAAAAACAGATCTATTTGAGATCAACTGTCAGAAACCCAGTAAGTCAGTCCCTCCAGTTTGTCTGTATTGTAGTGTGATAGGTGCTTTAGGTTGTGTGACAACATTGACAAATGACGAACAGTGTTTGTGTCTGCCTGTGAACAGGCAAGGGGAAGTACTTACCTTTAATAATTATGTTTCCCCCATCTCCTCCATTTCCTCCATCCGGTCCACCCCACTCCTTTCGGGGCTCACTGTGGAAGGTACAGGCTCCTTTCCCTCCAGCTCCAGCTATTAGCTTCACATTGCGGTAGTCCACAAAGTGGCGAGTCTGAATAATAAGACAAGATGTTATTTCGCTTGCCATCTATTCCATCGATTATATTAGTTACACCTTCCATTATAAGCTTCAAAATGATATTCCTTGCTTCTTTTCTTCTTTCTTTAGTAGGAGCAATATATTGAATCTTAGATAAGGCAGAGAGTCATTTAACTTGAGATTGTTCCAACGATAGTTCTAAATAACAAAAACTGAAACGGCGAAAACAATGCAAACAAGAGAATCTCTTTGAGTTTGGAAGTCATGAATGTATGCTGAAAGCTACTCACCAGTTTCTTTTCAGAAAGATCTTTCTTTTTCTGAAATCCTCGGACTTTGGCACAGAGAGCACAGGAGGTGCTGACATGCCTGACTCGAATCAATGTCCTCGGCGTTGCTAGGACGTTTATGACACCTACCAACCTGAAGCTTTCCAAATCTTTCCGGACACACGCTTGATAAAATATACGTCCCATCTCTTGAGCAAGACATCTTTGGCTTCGGAGCCTAGTCAATGTGTTGATCATTGTTGTACTGAGAGATGAATGTCTATCATGACGGAAATTAACGTTAAATGTATATGTATGTCATGTGCGTATGTGTTGGACAAATTGTTAGCTAGCTACCTCGCAACTAAGCTACCGTTTGCTGGCCTTCTTTCTCTACGAATGCGTAGTTATTCAATAATTGTACGTATTTAGTTGCGTAATGACAACAATTTAGCTATTATACTAAATTCCTTGAGGTACTACAGGAACACAATAGGTGGATATGAGGCTAGTCCCGAGTACATTTGAAGTAAATATGAGAGATATCAGTTACTACCAGTCAACTTCTATGGTGGCTGCCATGTTTGAGACTGACGATTACGGAAAGAACGGAGGAACAAACGTAACGTTAAAGGTCAGTCGAGTTAGTGTTTTCAAATAAAACGAGTGAAGTTCAAACAAGGTGAAATTCAATTTATTTAAATATTAAATAGTAACAAAAGACATTTGGAAAAAAAAACACAATGCAGACTCAATTTTTTTAACATTCACATTTGCCAAATGCTTCTTCTTTCTACTCTTTCTCTGCAACACACATTCAGCCACTCTCTCAGAAACACTCACACAAGACTAGTATCATTGACATAACACTATTAAGACCAAGCACAAACTGCAGCCTAGTTTACAAGAAAATGAATTCATTACGTACATTTTTGTAAAAGCCTATGATTGTCACTGTAGAGTTGAGTAGCATATGGTCATTGGGCTGTTTGACAGCCAAGTTCCCCAGAGTTGATCCCCACTGCAACATAAGACTGACTTCTGACCCCTTTGGGATTTCAGTAGAATTTCAGCACATCCAACATTTATGACTCTATTACAGGGACGACATAGCAGGCCTCCATATTACAAACTGTGGCGTGTTAATGATTGGAGCTCTCCTTTGAGGATTTTAACATAAGCCAACAAAAGTCTGTAATGTATATTATTATAGAAAAGAATAAGGCAAGTGTGTTAGTGGGACATCTGATCTGACACTTGTCTTTTATCTTCTGTAACTCCACTGTAAAGGACCTACCCCTCAACACATGATCTATGAATAGACAGAGGACAGTACATTGATCAGGACAAGGATATTATATGGCAAAAGTTTGTCAAACATGTAGCTACACCATACAGTAGTACTTTAAACCTAAAAACACAAGAAAACTGGTCAAACACACATAACAAAACCAATGATACTTTGGATTATGTGCTCTTTTACAACATCCAAACACAACATCTTAACCTTCAGAGGTACCCGCACTGTACCATCAGAGGCAGGAGACTAATGTGGTTATTCCTGAAATAGGTTATTTCATTCTCATCTGCACGTCTGCTACTTGGACTGATCATATTGCACATATTGAGGTGGTGAGGTGCAGGACACATTCTAATCCTCCCTGTGTTACTTTGGCTGTAATATATTGTCTATTAATAAAACAACTTGAAAAAAGCTAATGGAAAAAAACCACTGCTATTATGAAATATATTGAAAAATAAATTTGATTCAACAGAATTATATAAAACAAATGTTAAAAGTACATAGAAAATTATAAAAAAAACGACAACATTTTAGTTGGCATCGCTTATGAAGATTACAAACCGTAAAAACATTATCTACTAATAAAGCATTACTACTAAATGAAACTTGTATTGAGTGTCAGAGTTGTCCATACATAGGCAGGCAGAGACATTTTACAAAAGCTATCAAAATAAATAAAGTGGTATCAGTGAAAGGTCAATAGTTTACACACCTAAGTCTGAATGAATCTATTTTGCCTATGACCTCAACAAGACAGATGGATACTACGACAGAGCGGTAACGCCACTTCTATACATCACAGTTTGGTTAAAACAAACTAATAACCTGCTCTAAAAACAGGTCCAAAGACTGACATCTTCACTCTTATTTAAGTGATCTCTGTATCATGACTTACTACTTTTCCTCTATTTTTATTAACACTATATAGGCTAACTAGTCTAATCCAAGTAGAAAGTAGAATGATTTTCAGATTAAAGTCACTTGACCTTTTCTTTACATAATTTGAAAAATAGCAGCTACACCATACAGACTGAGAATTGTGGCTTGACTGAAGATTAGGAAAATATTTAGAAGCCCATGTGGGGTTTCAAATGAACTCATATTTAAAGATGAATTGCAGGATGCTATGTGTGATCTTTCCTGTAGTAAATCCACATAAAGACCCTTCTTATTTTCTCACTAATATCACTCTTTGCAGGGATGTGAAGCAATAACTTTCATTGTTTTCAACATATGAAAATGATAGGAAAGTTTTACTCAAGAAGGAAGACACTTCTGTTTACTTTAAATGCTGGCTGCAAAAATAAATTCAAGTATCTACCTTCAATGAATATTAAAAAGGTATGTGCCCTCTTTCTATAATTGGAACATTGTTAGGAGATTAGATAGGACAGAAAATTGACATTACAGAAATGCTTGTCCACCAGTTTACCTTCTAACAAACACGCAGAACATGTCTCTCATTTTAACTTTCTAACCCATGTCTCAACAGACAACCGTGAAGTCAAAACTGTGAACAATTCCATTATCCAATAAATGTTTGTAAGCAACTGTTGTGTAATGTTCCCAGGGCCAACTTCTTTCAGGAAGAAAGAAGTGCTTTATTGCTGATAGTTTCCATACTGACCCTGGGGAAGGAGGAAAAAAGTCACAGATCACAAGCCTACAGTACGTATAAGGCAATATATTCTAGTGTTTGTTGCTGCAGTTTTCCATCTGACATGATGAGGGAGTCCCAAGTACCTGTTCGTAGGTGTAGGGCCTCTGTGTCTGTGGCCCCGGAGCAGCCTGGGAGGAGCGGTATGAGCTGTACTGCTGACCCTGACCCTGCTGATACTGGGAGTACTGGGAAGACCCGCCCTGACCTGAACCTGGGGGCAACATCCCAATACATTTCTCAATCAACCCTGTAATCCATTAAAGTCAGTGTCTGACTTTGTGTGTGTGTGTGTGTGTGTGTGTGTGTGTGTGTGTGTGTGTGTGTGTGTGTGTGTGTGTGTGTGTGTGTGCGTGCGTGCGTGTGTGTGTGAGGGGGAATGAATAGTGAGTTCCTTACCATAGCCCTGTGTCTGACCACTGTAGCCCTGTTGAGAGGGGTACTGCTGTTGGCTGAAGGGTTGCTGTTGGCCTGAGCCCTGCTGGTACTGGGCCTGCTGCTGCTGACTGTATTGAGGGTTACCTAACAGCACCAAGAAACTTCTATTGAGGCACAGGAAAGCACTGAACCCACAAAAGCTGTAAGTGTTTGTGTATTTCCCACATGTACGTAGTGTATGCCCAGTCTCCTATCATGAGTACACACCTCCTTCGTAGTAGTGTTGTGAGGACTCGTCGAAGGACCTCTCATAGCCCTGTTCACTATACGAAGACTGCTGGTATGAGTATTCTCCATGACCTGTAGAAGTTGGAAAGGAACACCAAAATGCCAAAACAACTCCCAGAAGGAAACTGTAGATACACGCACACACATGGAGTACAGGCAGAGGAGTCAGCTAAGTACAGCATTCACATTAATAAGGTCTGCACCAAAGAGATAAAAACCCTCAATGCATTTGAAACTCAAAGAATAACTCCCACACAAAGACCAAACACACAAAGAACAGACAAATACTGTACGCTAACTGGTTTATCGCTGTTCTTTACAAACTCATGTAAAACATCAGAAATCTGAATTTTCAGCACACCAAAAAGGAAAACTACCAACACAGACATACTGGGATCATTTGGGATTGAGAGGACTCTGCTATTCAAATCAGTGTTTTGCAACTGCCAAACGAAGGAACAGACCCAGACAAGAAGTTAGAGGACTGGAGTTTGACAGGAGTAGAGAAGAGTACAGTGAATCTGAGGCAGGACTTTGGTATGTGACGGTGAGAGGGATGACGCACATGTATGACTGAAGCTGTGTGAGAGGTGTGTGTGTGTGTGTGTGTATAGGTGCCATGGTTTGTGTGTGTGTATGCATGTGGAGGTGTGTGTTCATGTGTGAGGTTTAAGGCTCTGTGTGATTACCATCAGGGTAATACTGCTGGTTAATGCGCTCGCTGGAGCTCTGAGTTTGTCCGTACTGCTCGCCGTAGCACGCGTCTTGTCCCGTGTACTGCCATGCAGATCCTGCAAGATAGGCCACATCACTGTTGTTAATCAGACGCTCGGACCTATGTGCCTCTGTGCTGATCACTAAGGTGGCAGGGCCAGGGCACGCAGGGAGGACTGGATGTTTCAGTGTATATCTGTGTGTGTGTCTTTGTGCGTGTGCGGAGATAGAGACATACAAGAAAGATTGAGAGCATATGAGAGACAGGGACAGAGAGAGACAGAGAGAGAGAATAATGGGTTCCTCAAGCCAAATCAATAGATTAAACTGAGAAAATGACGATGTGCATACAAATTAGTAATCTGTATAAAAATGTCCATTAGCCCAATCAGTCATTAAGGGGAAATATTTATGTCTGCGGTAGTGGTGTGCAGAAACTCCAGATACCCTGACCTCCCCTCCAACCAGAATAGACCGACTATCTCAGAAACCACAACTGTCTGCCAGATGAGACCTGTAAGGCTTATCCTCTTTTCAAATCAATAGTGACAAATATCGCCTTGGTTGGAGGGTTTCCTGTGCTGTAAGATTAATCTACCCTTGAGAATCTGTCAGCGATCAAAAATAGCAATATCTGACCACAATATCTGATAAAGCCCTGTATCACCAGGGACCATAGAGACACCTTAGCAACAGCCTTGCAACCAATCAGAGCCTAACTTAGGAAGTCAACCCTCAGACCAATTCAAGACTTCGCAACAAAGATAATATACCTGGCCAATCACAGAAGAGACCAGAGTGAGTCATGTCTAACATACCAGGACTAGTGACCTCTGTTGTCCTGGAAACAGAGTCCCTGGCCTCCAGTGCAGGCATGTACAGTAGATGAAGCATGTACTTTGTCTACAACCCACAGCAGAGACAGAGGGAGGCGCAGGGGCTATTATTAGTCCCACGCTGACACAGCATGGGCACAGTGATTTACAGAGACTGGGACCCGATGTGACAAGAGAGATCATTCCTCAGTCTTCCTCTTAAAGTCACAGGCAGGCGTTTAGGATAGTCTAGATCCTCAGAGGTGCACACCTGTGCTGCCATGGCAACACTCATCAGATCACATCAACCATACCAGCCATGTTTGATCAATAACCCCCTTTCCGTGCATGAACAAGGGGTATGGCTATTAGGAGCATACACATACAGGCAGCACATTTGCACACTCTTTAAAAAGGCTCAACAAGCAATCAAACGCCATGCTCACCATTTTTATCATCTCTGCGAGACCTCATTACTGCCACCGACACACACATTGAGCCCCATGCGCTCTGGCAGAATCAGCATGCTTTTACTACAGTCAGAGCCATAGCACTCCAGTCAGAGCCATAGCCAGAGCCATCATCATCCTCATCATCATCACCATGATCATCACCTACCTTGCTGTGAGGGTCGGTAGGATCCCATGGGCCTCTGGGCCATCATGCTGTTGCCTTGGCTACCTTGGGCCATCATGCCCATGGTCTGCTGTCCCTGATAGTGTTGGCCCCCGGCCTGGGAGGAGGAGTAATGGGGTGTGGCAGAAGGCTGGTGCATCATGGAGACTGGAGAGGTTGCAGGGTCATGGGGATAGATCTCACACATTAACACACTCTCAGAATCAGCGGCAGCATTAACAACAGGCACGCACACATCGTCAGAACAGAATCTGTCAGAAATAGGCAGAATTAATCATATTAACAAAATTCAAGAGGGGCTATGGCGGTCAGTTATGGTGCCAGGATCTGATAAAAAGCTGGGAGAGGGGCTTTGAATGTTCTGAAATACAAAAGAACCCAAAGAGGTCAGTGCATAAAGAGAGATAATTACACATCAACAATCAAAGACACAAGGCTGCATATCAGGGGTCAGGAGAGGAGAAGCACTGCAAAGGGAACATACAGTATCTAGACTTTAGAGGGAAGGGCTGCCATTCTGATGAACTGAATGTGTTTGCTTCCAATTGTCATGTGTAAAGGGAAGAAAAGAGATTCTGAGATCATGGGAGTGTGTCAGCATATCATGGCTTCTTAACTTCATGAAAAAAAGGAACATCATCGAGTGGTTTTATTGATTGATGATGCTGGGCCTAAATTGTGAAGATATTTGAGTTAATTTTACATTTTGTAGTTCATCTAAAGTTTATAATTAACTTTAAAGTTAATATTTTAGGGGATAGTGCTTGACTTTAGGACTGCCTATCCCTCTCTGACCTACATATACCTACTTAGAAAAACCCCACCTTTTCACTACCTCCCTCCTACATTCCAATATTCAGCCTGTCATGTTAACATATTGAGATCTGACATGAACTCATAGGGGCCACTCTAGCCTATCAGCCTCTCTGCTGACTTCCTGCCGGTCCCAGCTACTTGGGACTGGACTGGGCTCCTCTGCACCTGGCTCACCTGGGTTGGACTGCATGTTGAGGTTGCTGCGGGAGGAGGAAGAGGAGGAGGAGGAGGAGGAAGAGGAAGAGTAGCCTGGGCCCTGGATCATGCTGCCCTGGGAAGAGGGCACAGGGTGGCTGTAACCGGAGGCCGGGGTTGGGGTCGGGATCGGGGTTGGGGCTGAGCCACCGTGGCTGCCGGGCGGCAGGCTCAGGGACGTGGAGGTCACAGCCGACTGCGTCTGACCAGACTGCTGCTGCATGGAGGCGTGGCCGGGGCCTGACGACATACACGCACAGTCAGAGCAGCACTCGGGCCTGCGCAGACATACGCCATGGCCACGGCACCAAAACACATTCAGTTCATCGCTATCTGCACAGGACTCAGTAGGGCTGAGATGAGGATCCATATAAAGAATGGTGCTGAGATCATGTAGATAGATAAGAAGGCATGAGGAGGCAGAGACTGGGGAGAGGACAAACACGCAGGAGAACGAGAGCTGAACAGCGCCCGACGTCAAGAGCTGTGGCGTTGCCAGGCACTTGGCTGGAGGTAGAGAAACAAGCCGGGCAGAGGCAGGCAGACGTGCAGCAGACAACCAATTGGAGAGACAAGCCAACAAATGCACATGCGTGTGTCTGTGTCTGTGTGTAGGTGTCTTATGGAATAGGTCTCACCGTTGCTCATCTGACTCTGCATCATTGAGGTGGAAGGCAGTCCAGAAGTCATGTTGTCATTGAGGTTGCTCTGGGAGTGGAGGGCACTGCCGCCCCCCTGGACCATCCCCGCCGGACCCATGCCCATGTTTGGAGTGGGAGGCTATGCAAGCAAGACAGGATGATACAACAGGAACATTATGTGTGTAATGAGAATGGGAGGCTCTTGTTTTGCATAAACTCATGTTTTTCCTAGTCTTACCGCGGGTAGCAGTGATTGCATGTTCTGATTGGAATCCGCTATGGTGGCCAGGTACACCAAGTTTCTATGCAAGATCTGTTGATACCTGCCAAATAAGAGAGATAGACAAAGGCAAAAAAAGAGAGGCTGAGTTATGACAATCACATCCCACACCTTCCTTGTGTCCTCCATATATACACTGCTATCAGGTGTGTCAATGGACAGGTGGTCCTTACTGTGTGCATTCTGCGGTTTTTCCTTTACTCTGATAGTCCATTATGCATTGTATTAGATGATGATTCTCATCCAGCATCTGAGGGAAGGAAAACACACATGGTTTCATTCCAGAATATGCTACAGTAAATGTAGAAACATGAGCAGTCCAGTCTTCGACAAAGTGCCCTGCTCTCAGACAATTGGCCCAAAATTCTTAGGACTTGCGCACTTCTATCTACTCCTCTTCCTATTCTGAGAGCTAAATTATCTGGGTCGGATGTTTTCTTGAGTTATCTTAACGTAGCTAGTAGAGCCTCGGGAAAGAAGACGGTGAAAGTGGGACGGAGCCTCAGTTTATCTCTGATTCTCTCCAGGGTGTCATTATCTTCTCTACTTATCACCTAATTAACTCTAAACCTCGCATACAATGAAGTATGTGCTAATCGTATTTCTAAAGCAATGGACAATCATTTAAGGCAAATTTTCAGATACAAGAAACTAAATATGTATGTTTCCAGTAGACTTTACTTCCATCAACAACAACAACAAAAAAATATATATAAAATAAATAAAAAAGCACTTCTTAGGCTATTCTAACAACACACAATAAACGCATCATAGCGAAGCCTTTTCAGTCGGCAATAAGGGATGACATGTTACAGCCTTGGCGGAGCGTTTTACTAGCGGGACATCATCACCTGGCTTTGTTTAGCTTGCACCAGTTGCCATATCTGTCTTTGACGTTTGATACTTTCTCATCGAAACTGGCTGTCGCGCTGCACTCTCCCATCCAGACTGGATAAAAGCATATTGGAACACTGTGAAGCGTAAAAATTGTATTACCTTTTGAATCGTTTGTTGTGTCACCTCGCCTTTACTCCTTGGGCGCGCTGATGAAAACGCCACCGACATTTTCTATAAGAGAAAATCAGGAGCGCTTCTCTTTATATTAATGTTTATTATCCTGAGCGCATCCCTCTGATAAATGGCTAGGTTTCCCATTTCTGAAAAATAGGGGTGTTGAAACATCTGGACTCTACCGAGGTGGGCATTACAGAAAGAGAATGCTAAAGTATATATTTGCTTCATAATATAAGCTATCTCATGATGGGTTATAATGCGGTACCATTTAATAAATGCATAAATTCAAATGCGACGATTGATTTAGAAGAGATGAACACTGTCACGTTTTGGTATGACCCGGTCAGCTACAGTGAGTACCACTTTTCTCACAGTAGCAGGGGTGTTTTTTGATTCACAGCAGCCTATACGCTTCCAAACATAAACGTGACAGCTTCTATGGCCGCATAAATCAAGCAATTGCGCATGATGTCTGTCAGTGGCGCTGTAGCACATTTCTCATGAATTTGCTGCATCATAAAGGCGAATACTTTCACTTTTATTTTAGCACTAGGAAGCAAGTTGACAAATAGCTTCAACAGAATTCAGTTAGCTTTTTCTTTTAAAATAAACTGGGATCATGAGCTACGATCGTGCCATCACAGTTTTCTCACCTGATGGACACCTGTTTCAGGTGGAATACGCACAAGAGGCTGTTAAAAAAGGTTCAACTGCTGTACGTAATGTGATGTATGAGATTCATAAGTTTCCTTTCTGGAATCATCAAACATACATGTCAAATGCATTTAGTGTATGTTTTCTAAACTTAGTTTGATAAATTATTCTAAGGTTGGAATACGAGGCAAGAATATAGTTGTTCTGGGAGTGGAGAAAAAATCTACCGCCAAACTTCAAGATGATAGGACAGTGCGAAAAATCTGCGCCTTGGACGACAATGTCTTCATGGCATTTGCCGGTGAGTCTGCCGAGTCCACGCTCATCTGGCTCATATGGGACAGACTGGCACTAACAAATTAAAATGGCAATGGCTAAGGATGTGCAAAGTAATCTGGGTTATTTTAATTTTGCGTTGAATATATAGTGCTAATTGTTAACGTGTTTCCTGATTAGGGTTGACAGCAGATGCCAGGATCGTCATTAACAGGGCCAGACTTGAGTGTCAGAGTCACAGACTCACTGTGGAAGATCCAGTCACAGTGGAGTACATCACACGCTTCATATCCACTATTAAACAGGTGAAAAGGAACAGTCAATGGCCGGGTTTCCCAGATTCGTTAAGAAGCTCTTAACGCTAAGAGCTTCTTAGGAGCGTTCTAAGAGCGTTCTTAAGCTCTTTTAAGCTTAATTTATATTTAGGTCGCGGACACTTTTGAAATGGTCGCCGACGAAAAAAAATTGTCGCTCAGGCAGCTGCATTTATACTTCGGCAAACAGTCGCCTGTGCTCAAGGTTCGCGTGACGTAAACAGAATCATTTTACCGTTACATTCATAGCTATGGTTACATTGTTAACGCTTTGTAGCCTAGGTGATCAATCGGAGAAACTGACCATTTTAATTTTTCACTATGTGACGACATCCGCGCCAGTAGAAATTTTTCCTGGTAGGCGACACTTCTAAGCGACGGTTAAAAGTGTCGAGAGACGTCATTTCTGTCGGCGACCTTTTCAAAAGTGTCTGCGACCTAAGTATACATTGGGCTTTAGCGTTAAGAGCTTCTTAACGAATCTGGGAAACCCAGCCAATATTTGCTGTTAACATTTAGACTGAATGTTTCAATCACAATTCATCTTTGAGCTGACAGACATCCTCTCTTCTACTGTAGCGGTACACCCAAAGCAATGGACGGAGACCATTTGGGATCTCCTCTCTCATTATGGGGTTTGATTTTGATGGAACTCCACATCTGTATCAGACAGACCCCTCAGGAACCTACCATGCCTGGAAGGTAAAGGTTCCAAAACCAACCTCTTCGCAGGGAAGAGCAAAACATGAAAGAAAAATAACGTGAAATTTTATTTAAATAGGCAAATGCCATTGGAAGATCTGCAAAGACTGTGCGTGAGTTTCTGGAAAAGAAATATAATGCTGAGAACATGGAGTCTGACACAGAGGTCATTAAGCTGGTTATCAAAGCGTTGCTCGAGGTGAGACTTAACCATTCTCCTACTGTACTTTATGCTACTTGTAATATCCGTTGTTCCACAATGCCTTATTTTACTTCACAGGTTCTCCAAGCAGGTGCAAAAAACATGGAGGTGGCCATTATGAAGCGTGATGAACCATTGAAGGTCTGTGTAAACCACCAATGTCATCATGTAAAGTACATGTACCACATAATAATCCCCTTCCTCGTCTCTAGATTCTAACCCCAGAGGAAGTTGAGGAGCATATTGTTGCCATTGAGAAAGAGGGAGCAGAGCAGCCGAAGAAAAAAGGGACCATTTGAAGAACACATTCCTTTGTCAAATTTTAAAAAGTCAGACAACTCAGAATATCCCCTTTTTTCAGACTATAATAAATTAACATGTTTAACAAAAATCACAGATGTCTCCTCTAATGGAACAAGTCAACTCAAGAAAAGATTAGCAATATCCCATGTTTAATCGTAGATTTCACTCAATTTTCCCAAATTATAGAAAACAAATCTCTACATGGGAATTAGTCTTTAAGGCAGAATAGTTTATCTATATTAAGTTATTTGCACATTATTTACATCAACACAAAATTCAATCACCAACTACACTACATTAGGATGACCACCACTATGTATACTTATTTAGTAAGTGCTGACAGTCTGCAAATACTAAAAAGCATTGGCAGATTCTAAAGTAAAGCAAAATACGTATAACAATGTACATTAAACACTCACTTGTTATGCAACACTGTACTGTGGTCAAATCAAAATATTTTAAGTTACTGGTCAAATTAGATGGTGAAAATGCTGTAGATAATAATACTTCTAATAATTCTTAAACAAAAAGTATGTATGGATAAACATACAAGACCATAAAAGATGGTCTAAAGGGCCAAAGCTCACAGCCTCCCACTCCCAGCTCTCACAGAAGGCAGACGCTGTGCAGACCCCTGTCCTCTGCGTCCACGGAAGCCCCCACGGAAACCACGGCCCCTCAGGAACCGACCAGGAACCCCAAAAGTCTCCACATTAAGCTTCCGCTCCTCTGCCCAGGTAGTTCTTCTGGGAAGCATACAAACAACGTTTGTATGCTAAAATATATATCAATCTTTTTTTATTAAATGAATGATGAGCTTTCAAGAGTTTACCTGGGTTTGTTATCTGACGAGATGTTATCAAAGAAACACTTTGCTTTGTCATAGTAGCATTTGGGCCCAAATGGATCCTCAGCCATAGTCTTCTCAATGATTGGCGTGTCCGTTTTTGGGTCCTGCGTCTCCTCCCCATCATCTGGAAAGAAATAAACTCAATAATAACCCGGTGAAATAACCCAGTGACCCTCCTTTCCAAATGTAGGCAACACATTCAAATAGTTCCTTCTCCACATTTCAGAGTGTCAAGTGAGCGAACTCTAACATGAATGGAACCCTTGGTAATGATAATGTGTAATCATGCTTTACATGGGCAAGAACATTGAATGGAAAATGGGTTACACAATGGACCTTTTATGTTCAACTTGTCCTGCAGCTCCATCTCCAGCTCCCTGCTGAACCGAGCATTTGCAGAATCAAAATCAAAGTCTGTCTCAAACTTCAGGGTGCTAGGCTTGGAGCCTCCCACGAGGAGCTGACCCCTGCCTCGGTTCCTGGACCTACGAGCTCCTAAAAACAATTATATTGTATATTATTTTAAGAAAAATATTCCAACTGAAATGTTTAGACTTGACTTCCTTTCAGTTGCTTTTCACAAAAGGTCCATCTTTTTACCTTGTCTCTTTCGTGGTGGGGGTTGGTTTTCATCATTGCCCTCATTGTGTACTTGAGATGTTCTGCGCTGATCTGCCCCACCTGAATGTGAAATTGGTTAGGGTTATGGAGGTTCAGGCAGTTTTGATCACACCAGGGATGTCTCCATTGGACCATAAACCCTACCCGTTGTCCACAAATCAGAGGCTGTCCAGTTGTCCACGCCAGCAGCAACCTAACCTGCTTCCAGGATTAACCCAAGCTCCACCACTCGTGCCGTCAGCTTACCCGTTTGCCCAGAGCCTCTCAGAGTCTGTGAGCTCGCCCCCTCTCTTGCTCGCTGGGGCCTGCTGGTCCCCCTGCCCTGGTCTTGGGATATAGTTGAGCCCCTCTTCTGCCTGGCCTTGTCTGCAGGTACAGTCTGAACCGCCTGCTCTACCATAGGACCTCTTCTCACTTGAGGGCCTTGCAGTCCAGGACCTGGGAGAAACAAGGATTAGCAGGTTTGGGGTTCTGTCATGAGCCACCATTTAAACCTCTAATCTACAATGAAATATTAATCTGAATCAAGACTTCAAACATTTTTTATTGCACAAACTGCACATTCATTAACTGACTCACCAAGGCCAAGTGCAGCAGCATACTGTTGGTTAAGCAGAGAGCTGGCTGCGAGTTGGTTGTATGACGGCATCCTGAATGGACTGAATGGTCCCTGAGCAGAATAGGAGCCAGAAGAGGTGCCTAGGGAGGACTGGACCACCCAGAATAGGAAATAAACAAATGTAACAAAGCCTTACAAAAACATAGCAGGTTTGTGAGGTTACCTGCACTATAGCAGGATCCTGGGGAAGGCCATGGTGAGACTTTGGAGGCTCACACAAGGTGATGTCTTTGATGTCACTTCCTCGGAAAATGATATATTCATATATGTCATCTTTAGGTGGTGTTGGCCTGTCTGTGGGTCTTCCTTCAGTTCCAAACGACCTCACTGTCCAAAACAGACAACGATACAGAGGTGAAGTTGCAATTGTGGTTTAGTATCTACTCAGCTACATGGTTTGAGCAGAGAATGCACAACTCACCTTTGGCCAAGACCACCGTTGAATTCACCGTGTCAATAGTATACAAGATACCTTCATAACGATTTTGGGCCTTGGACACCAATCCTATTTTACTACCAATATAGGGTGTTCCGCCGCTCATGGCTGATGAACAACAATATTCGTTCTACTCCCTGCGTTTTTGTTCTCTTGCTTGAGCACATGCCTCCAAATGTCCGACCATTTGGACGCATTTTATAGAGAACCATTTATACAGGGGAGCCACGCCTATTCATTTAGATGCACCTGTTTTGGAGTGCGCGCGTGTCATATCGTGCTTACTTTTGATTTCGCTAGGAGGTAAGTAGATCATATATTTTCATTCATCGTTTTATTATTCACAATTTACCTTATTGACAGACATCCGTCCAATATGCTTATGTCCCCAAAATAAATGTCTATCTGTGTGGTTTACTTGTATTTTAACACAGATTGTTAAAATACATGATTGAACATTGTCTTAAACACTTAGCCGTTAAAACCCCAAAGCAAATGATTGCCTATAAATTTGCATATTTTTTTTTGTCCCTTTATGTTAGGATTGATGCATGCACTGAATCATCTTTTCGTTTTTAATAATTTTATTTGTTTACTTAACGTAACACAATTTTCAGGTGCAATATAAAAACTGCTGAACATATATTATCATACAAAAGGATAATCCATCACTTCAAAATGTTAACGGAAAACTAGTTTATAGAAGGCCAGAGCAGGGAAAGACCGGTCCCATACTGCCTTCAGTCGTGCAAGAAAGTTGATCAGTCGCATGTTCGGTTTGACAGCGAGCGCATGATAGCGCTCTCGTGCGCGTTAGCAGCTGCTGTCAGACTATAGAAAAAACAACGCAGCCATTTTGAGCCTGGTGCAAAAACTCATAAATTGACAAATAAGTTAATGTTATGTTCTTTAGAACGGGCGAAAATCTACATCAATTGGTAACATTATCGACATCCTATTGCTCATTTCCATTTGGCAACATAGCCACCGAGAGTAATCCTCAGTCTGTCGTCCTATTTTTGCTGTGCTATCCCGTCCGACTGGCATTCTGAAATGCAACTTGCAACCATTTGTCCCAAGCTTTAACTCCAGAAATAACCAATCACAGCACTCTAGAATCCTGTGTCAGGAGCGGTATAGCCAATCCACGCATGCGTCTCACGAGCGAACGTAACAGGGCAAAGATGGCGGCGGGTTCCGATTTGCTGGATGATGTTTTCTTCAACACAGAGGTGGACGAGAAAGTAGTTAGTGATCTAGTTGGATCTTTGGAGTCTGAGCTCACGGGATCGGGTCACGGAGACTCCACGGTCAGGGTCCAGTCTTCAGCAAATCACATTGGCAACTCAGCAGTAGGTGGCAATTCCAATGTCCAGGGCAGCAAAATGGGACTTTCACAAGAGCTTGCTAAAGCAGGTAAGATAGCTCCGCTGCTGACTCTGGTTAGCTGGCGCGCTGTTATTGTGATTCAATCTGCTTTCAAATTAAGTATTAATTAACAGAGCTATCACTAATCAATTTTCCGGAATAGTCGACATCCCGCCCTCTCACTCGTTTGTTTTCGCGGCTCTAGGGACTGGTGGAGTGCAAGGCGGTGTCATTAATAGTACGAGGTCCCAAGGTTCAACCATGGATGCAGCAGCCGGGACCACATCGGCAGCGGGATCGGGAATGGCAGGCGGTCAAAGCAAGTTGGTCGGTGGGATTGTAACGGTGGCAGGCAGCGGAAAACCTGAAACAACTGGTGTGCAAACTTTGAATGGAAGTAGCGTAATGATAAACTCTCACAATTCGGAAAGCTCAACTAATAGCAGTAGCAACAACACTTCACCAGCTACCACTATTGTCAACAACGGACCTGGCTCTGGAGTCAAAGGAAACGTAATTCTTTCATCAACCTCTGGCACTGTCATTCAAACTCCTTTAATTAATACACATAAGGCTGTCACATCGACTGTAATATCTCAGCCTTCCTCCACTTTGAACAGTGTGCCTACCGTCACACTCGTGAGGCCGCCTATGCAAACCCCCGGAGCAAATACTCAGCAGAGCGGGAGCAACACAGTTCTGACATCAGCTGTCAGCGTTGCCAATCCTGCATGTTCAGGACCTCAGACTAACAAATTCGAAACACCAAAAACGATTATTCAAACAACAGCACAGATCGCGGCGTCTAGTGCTACAGCTGCAGTGAAAAGCCCACCGACTTTACAAAACGTAATAAGGACTTCCACCCCAACAACAATTGCTGCGAATCCTGGCGGAATACGAGCAATTGCTCCGCAAGTGTTGGCTCCACGGCTTGCCCAGCCTCAACAGAATGCTCCAAACATCCAAAACATTCAGCTTCCGCCAGGTAATTCTGATTTTTTTTTAAAGTACGCCTGTGTAGATTACCTGCTGTTCATAATTAGATACCAATTTTGAAACATCGTCTCCTTTCCTAAACAAATTGATATCAGTAAATGTACAGTAAACCTGTTTAGTTACCTTTTTTAGGAAATCGTTGCCATAGCATACACGTTCCCATTATTTGAAGAGAGAAATTGTCCAGTAGCAACTCGGTTCTACCTCCTCAGTGTCTATGTGAGAGTGGGTTTGTATGTTGCACTTCGCAGTATGTTTTGTCTCTTTTCAGCTGAGGAAACAGTATAGATTCTGCCTATAAGGGTTGGCTCAGAGCAGGTGGTATGGTTTGGGGTATTTTCTTTCTGAGGTGCTGGCCAGACTTCAAACATGAGTGGACCCTGTATCAAGGGACACACTGACATCAACAAGGACAGGCTTAGCCAAAAACGTGTTTGAGCAGCATGTCAGAAACAATGTCAAATGAAGCAATCTCAATAAATTGATTCTTTCAGATTTATGACTGCCCAGCTCTGTTCCTGAGAGCCTTGCAAATCATTCAAATCTGACAGCAGTTAGTTGACAGTTACAAGTATAGTTGCAGAATGCAGGAAACCTGTTGCCTATAATTAGGAATATTTTATATATTTGGGAAACTTGAAACAACTGGTGTTCAAACATGAATTGAAGTAGGCCTAAGTTGTGAAACTGTCAAGTTGGAAAGCTCATATAATTGCGGTCTCAACAGCATGTCCTATGTTGTCACAAAGGGAAATTATGGGTTATTTGAGAGAGAGAGAATTCTACAGTATGCTCAATTTCTGTGTTTTGCAGTTTGGGTCTATGTATTCATTGTAATGAGGCAAATGTTCCCATGGAAATTCTAAGATCATGTTTTCAACATCTGCACACCTATGGTCACAGCATGGGTGTGTCTATGTTAGATGTTTGAGTCATGGTACTGAGCCCTGCGTGACTTGTCACCCTGACCCTTCCTGACCTGCGGGTGTGTGCAGGGATGGTCCTGGTGAGAAGTGAGACTGGGCAGCTGTTGATGATCCACCAGCAGACCCTGGCCCAGATGCAGGCTCAGTCCCAGTCCCAAAGCGCCATGGCACCACGGCCAGCCACGCCCACCAGCACTCCCTCTGTCCAGATCAACTCTGTTCAGGTACTGCAACAGACACACCTTTTCCATTTGACCAACACCCTATCACACCCAGCTACAGATGGATAACGTTGCACAGCATATAAACACAGCCTACTCATGATCAGTGTGTTTTATCACCTCCTGAAATGTAATGAGGTTTGAACCCCTGTGTCCTCTCCCATGTCCACCAGGCTCCAGGGTCCCTGTTGACCCGTCAGGTGTCCCCCACCAGCATCATCAAGCAGGGTTCCCCAGTGCAGGCTAGTGTGCAGGCCACCACCACGCTCCAGAGGCCTCCGGTACTGCAGGTAGACACCACTCCCCCTCTGTCGGCCTCACCACCAATCGCAGTCCTCAGACTCACCCCAGGTGGCCTTGCTCTCTGTTCTCTGTGTCCTGTAGAACACCATCATGCTGGGAGGGTCCGCCAGCACCCCAGGCCAGCCTCTGGTCACCCCCTCCCCAGGACAGGCTGGCTCTGCTGCGGTGAGGACCCCCGCTCCTCCCTTGGCCGTCAGCACGGTGAGAGAACACCACTGCCCTGCCTGAACCAGGGTGTGCCCTGGCACCACCACAGATCAGTGATGAGGGCTGTTCAGCATTTAGACAACCCGTTTGTCTTTTGACTCTTACAGTTTCTGCTCTTGGACTGGGTTTAGACACCAGTGACCTAGTCATCCTTAATATGATCTAACGCGTGTGTGTGTCTGTAGGAGACTGTGGAGAATGTGAAGAAGTGTAAGAACTTCCTATCCACGCTGATCAAGTTGGCGTCCAGTGAAAAGCAGTCCTCTGAGACCACAGCCAACGTCAAGGAGCTGGTTAAGAACCTTCTGGTAAAAGCCTGTCTTGTCTGTGTGTCTGTCGGTGTGTGTGTGTTTATTAGTCTTCTATTAAAGCCCTTTCTGTCTGTGTGTCCCTGTGTGTGCAGGAGGGGAAGATTGAAGCAGAGGACTTCACTAGTAGGTTGTACAAGGAGCTCAACTCTTCTCCTCAGCCCTACCTTGTGCCTTTCCTCAAGGTGAGACAGCTGCCTAGCAGAACTCTGTGCTGGAGCCAGGTCCTCATCTTATGGATGTGGGCTTTGGCTGACAGCAACTGTTGTTGTAAGTCTTTTCAGTTGTTCTCTTTTTACATTTCTTCCATGACACATTAAGAGCTGTTATTGCCATGCTGTAGTTGTGGTCAGATATGACCACTCCCTCAAACCCGCACTTCTCCTTCTCTGCTGTTTCCAGAGGAGTCTCCCTGCTCTGCGTCAGCTGACCCCAGATTCGTCAGCCTTCATCCAGCAGAGTCAGCTGCCCCTGCCCAGCGCCCAGCCTGCCCCCGCCCCAGCCGCTGCCTCCACCGCCCTGACTGCCGTGGTCTTGGGGGGCACAGCCGCCCAGAGACCCCCCCTCTCCTCCAGTAGCAGTGTGGGGGCCAAACAGTCCCCTGTGATCAGCCTGGCCCACACACCCCTCAGCAAGCCCAGCCTGGTAATGAAGCCCACAGCTCAGCCTTCACCTGGCCTGCTGCATCTGCTTCAGTCCATCAACCTGCTATTTTTGTCGCCTTTCTCTTTTTCTGTCCCTCTCATTTTCTCTCCCCCTCTATTTCCAACTTTCTCCTTTTCCCCCTTCCTCTGCCCCCCCCCTGACTCCTTGCTTTCCAACTCTTTCCCTCCCTCCGGTCCAGATGGTGCCCCAGCAGCAGGGGGCGCTGGTGAGACCCCAGGTGACCCTGTCCCAGTCCCCCATGGTGACCCTCCGAGGACAGACCCACAGTCGCGTCATCATGGGCCAGCCGCAAATGGTCAAGCATCTGCAGGCAGGTGTGTCTCCATGCAGGCCCACTCTTGCCTTGGGGGTTTCCTACTGCCATGTCTGCACATTGAACCGTGTGAAGTGAACACACATGCTTTGCTTTCCCCGCTCGGTGATGAATTCAGACGTGTTGACATGAGGCTAGTATGTTATTAGTGTTTGTATGGGCCTAACTTTCCCTGTGAGGTAGTTTTCCACTAGGCTGCCTGAGGACAAACAAGCATTATGTGAACAATGGGAGTGTGAGAGACAGAGGGGAGGGAGAGGGAGGGGTGGCAGGGCTGGATGACGGAGACGGTCAGGCAGAAGTGTATCAGCGTCATCTGTGACCGGCAGCTGTTAGGTAGCGGAGATGGCAGTAATGTGATAAGTGGTGCCGTGTCGATCGCCGTCCGCTCCTGGCTCCCTCGACACACATGAAACACTGCCCCCCTGTGGCACAGTGGGGATGGATGTCCGTGGAAACGCAGACATGGGTGTGCAGAACCAGAGACACACTTGATTTGCTGTATTAGGTCCTGCCATCCGGCCCGCCGCTCCTCACCCCTCCCTGCCCTCTGAAGCCATGAGAGTGAGCAGTGTTGAGTTTAACAGTGTTGTCCCTGGCAGTGCCTGTGATGAAGCAGCCTCTGGCCCCAGGGGGCCGACCAGCAGCAGGGCCCTCGTCTCTATTGACGGCAGCTCAGAGGAACAAGCTGAAGGAGGCGGGGGGAAGCTTCAGGTTAGCCAACACACACACACACACCGTACACACAAACACACGCCATACACACAAACACACGCCGTACACACACGCACCACACTTGACGAAATGAATGACATTCTTAATGCATGAGAAAGCCATACTTTAATAGCTGAGCTCGAACATATTAATGACGGAAAGGCCTGACTTGTCTCTGTTTTCTCTCTCCTCACCTTACATTGTGTTCTGTCCCTCTCTGCCATCCCTCCATACAGGGACGATGATGACATCAATGATGTTGCCTCCATGGCTGGAGTCAACCTGTCGGAAGAGAGCGCCCGTATCCTGGCAACAAACTCTGAGCTTGTTGGCACGGTGACCCGTTCCTGTAAGGATGAGGCCTTCCTCGCTACCTCTTCACTGACCCGCAGAGTCCTGGAAATAGGTGAGAGAAAAAGACACACACACACACACTGACACAGCAGAAGGGTGACACACATTCACACATCTGTTTTAACAGGTAAGAAGTTTGGAGTCGCTGAACTGGGCCCTGAGGTCATAAACTACATATCCCATGCTACTCAGCAGCGACTCCAGAACCTGCTGGAGAAAGTGTCTGAGGTGGCACAGCAGAAAAACATCACATTCAAGGTGAGCCCACACTACTGGGCTGGGATCCACTCCTGAAACACTGAGCTGGTATTTGTTAATTACATTCTCCATCTTTTCTTTCTGTTTCCATCCCCTCCCTCCCCTCCCTCCCTCCCCTCCCCCCCCTCCCTTCGTTGGGCCACCAGGAGGATGATAAGCACGAGCAGGCGAGTGATGTCCGGGCTCAGCTCAAGTTCTTTGAGCAGCTGGACCAGATGGAGAAGCAGAGGAAGGAGGAGCAGGAGAGGGAGATCCTCATGAAGGCTGCGAAGGTAACTGATCCCAGGACAGGGTAGATAAACACCCAAGACGCCGTAGCTCACCAAGACCTCATTTGACCCAGCGTCCTGGCTCACCTTATCATCACACTAGGATCTTTAGCACCATCTAGTGGCTGTGAATAAAAGTGCTAACGTGGTTCTTCACCTGCAGTCTCGGTCGCGGCAAGAGGACCCTGAGCAGCTCCGGCTAAAACAGAAGGCCAAAGAGGTGAGAGGAGAGAGGCCATGTATGTTTTAAATGGGAATGTGCTCGGATGAAAAGAAAAGAAGTGCAAAAAAAAAAGAAAATTTTCATCTGTTAAAACTGTATATGACACAACTCCTGTGCGTGTGTGTGTGTGCGCGCTCCAGATGCAGCAGCAGGAGCTGGCCCAGATCAGACAGAGAGAGGCCAACATGACTGCCCTGGCAGCCATCGGACCCCGTAAGAAAAGGAAGATGGACTCTCCCATCAGCGGGGCCACAGCTGAGGTACAGGCCCCTGGTGCTGAGCAGCCAGACGCTCCTCTTACAATCACCACACATTACTGTAACCATGACTACGTACTGTCTGTCTGTCTGTCTGTGTCCAGGGCACGAGCTCTGGCCCCTCTCGGGAGGGGGGGTCGGGAGGGGGGGGCTCCAGACAGTTCACCCGCCAGCGCATCACCAGGGTCAACCTCAGGGACCTGCTTTTCTGCCTGGAGAACGAGAGAGAAACCAGCCACTCCCATCTCCTCTACAGAGGCTTCCTCAAATAGCACCGAGAGACCCAGGCCCCACCCAAAATACTACACTGACCAGCTCCACTCAAACTCCTCCACATGGGACAGAGGATGAGCCCTCCCTGTTATTCGTACATCCCCTTCCAAGGTGATGGCACAGAGGGATAATAGAACAGCAGTGTGCTGAAGAAGCTCTCATGTTGTGAAACGCTCATGGAGAGCAGAATGGGCCTGGAAGCCTGGCAGGCTCCCACCAGACCAGGCTCCCACCAGACCAGGCTCCCACCAGACCAGGCTCCCACCAGACCAGGCTCCCACCAGACCAGGCTCCCACCAGACCAGGCTCCCACCAGACCTGTCATAGACTGCCTCTACTGCCCTGCTTGTCAACTGCATGCTCCCCTTTTGGAGGGGAAACATCTTTAGAAATTTTTTTTTATTAAAAAATGTTATTAGAAGTGGGCTTTTGTTTTACCAGGTCTAACAAACCAGTAAATGCAGTCAAATCATGTATCAAGCATTCTAACATAAGGCTTACAAAAGACCTGGGCAAAACTATGGTTGATGACAATGTTGATTCTAGTTATGGATAAATTTTTTATTTTCTTATTTTAGTAACCATAGAACTATTTAACACTTGTGGATTATTTTAACTTCACTAATGGTCTTGTCTTCTGCTGAGTTGCCTTTCTTGCCAAAATAAGCCATATGAATCATACATGTTGAACTCTTCAGGTTAGGTAGTGTTAGTTTTAATCTGATAGGAGCAACATTCTGTCTCTTAATTTAACTGTATTTACTCCTTTCAGCTTTGAATGATCAATTTTTGTCCCTGTTGTGCTTTTGTTTTTGACTTGGTTTGAAATGAGTAATAATTATTTATGTCAGCGTTTATGTTGATGATTATGATGATATATTGTGTATGTGTGCGTGTGTGTTTGTGTAGGTGTTTGAGTGTGTGCGTGTGTGTGTGCGCGTGTGTGTAGTCCGTGTGTAGTCCATGTCCTCTGGCCCGCTGGAGCCCCTGCTGTGGTGGGTCAGAGTCCTGGAGACACTCTCATAGACCTGCCACAACACACCCCACCAACAGGATAGACTAATTACTATTTTTGCAAAACAAAACGGAAAAGAAGAAGCTGATTCACAATAATTCATGATTGATTGCACTTGTTTCAGTAAGACTATTTTCCAACGCTGGATGCCTGGAGGCCCTAGTATGTAATCGTGGTGACGGACTGCACCCGGACACATCTGCTTTTGGAGTCAGTTGGTCAGAGAGACTTGCCCATTTTCTATCTTTTTTATATTTCCTAGAGCACATACTAATTGGTTCTTTATACTTGTTTTGTCATGTTTTATGAAAGAATGTCTATGGATGGAACTTTTGATATACTTCAGTTTGTCCAAGTCTTGTTTGGGTCTGTCAAAAGAGTAGGTCAGATTTGTCTTTTTTCTTGCATTCTGTCTCAAAATAACCTGTTACACACCTTCCTCTCCTCTCATATTCATTAGATTTTCTACCAGATGACACAGTTTAAGTGGAACAGCTGAAGTATCGATATATATTGTAAATTTTGCACAGCAACTTGTTGATATGTAAATATTCTAATTGGACAAAAAAGTTTTTAATTGTATCATTTTATAGAGGATGAGTGAGTATGATCTCCCTCGTTGCAAATAAATAAGGAAAAAATACAATGTTTGTGATTCCACTTCCTTTGTTGCACTAAAGAGAATGTCATAAACCACTAAATGTATTATTGCAGGTATTCCAGTGTCTGTGCTTGTCATATTGATCATGCTGTTCATTCCTCTTTAAGTGAATACAAAGGTCCCACAGGGGGGCGCTAGTGCACTTTAATAGATCTTCATCTTTCCAACTTGAGAAAGGAGAATCCAACTCATTAGACCAAAAGTCCAATGTATAGTCTGTGGTGACCACTTACTGTATGAAGGCATGTGCCCCCAACTTGTGTGTGTGTGTGTAGGGGGGGGTTAAACTGCTTCAAGCAGAAAGGTGTTAATTGATGTGAAATAATAAAGAACCGAACAGTTCTTGTGGCACAGATCCAGTCTACTCAGGATCTTCATGATGACCACCTCTTACTTCCCACTCTGAGTCCAGCAGCATATCAGGCTTGCTGCTGGAGAGCTGCATCAATCATCTGCTCATGTGTTCAGACTGACAGGACCCTGTATGGGATGGAGCAGCCAGTCCAGCAGCTCAACAGTCCTGTCCTCCTCTGCCCTTCCTCCTCTGCTCTGAGGCTGCTGCGTACCCCCATCTGGAGATAATCCATCACTGAACACACACAAGTGTGAACTTTCGCAGAAACATGTTTTTGTCGGATGCTATGTATTTGATACCTGCAAGGTTGTTTGCTTTGCTTCAGACAAAGTTGCTGCCCGTAAGTCAATATCTTGTTTTGTATTCCACACAGTGTCTTGTGTGTTCTTCAACAGCATATAGATATACAGCATTAGATACAGACATAAATCCATGCCAGTGTTCTAGTATTCACACAATGATATCAGACGCTTGTATAAAGCTGGATCAAACCTTTTTAAAGAACCTGATTGGCAGAAATGCATTTGGTTGTCTTCCTAAATACGAACGTATAGTGCACAGACTAAAGTGGTACTAAAAAGGGAAACTAAATAGAATATTGTAACAGAATGTTTTGCTAATACAGTCACATAACAAATCGGTCTACTAGACAATCCAGTTGGCAAACTACTGGAGACTGTCCCTCAAAGAAACACCTAAAGAGCAGTCATCTGTAGTGGGGCTCACATGGAGATATGGATTTAGCCTCTCTCCAGCCTTGGTGGAAGAGATAGAGGAACACTGAAGAGGACTGGAGGTCCCTGAGGGCCCAGAAACAACCTCCGCCTGCATCCTGCCCGCGTAATTGAACAAATTAGCCGTGAACAGCTGTTACCTGTTAAAATGACCCGCTTTCATTTTATCGCCGTGGACAAGAGGTCTGATAGCATCTGCACACTACAGCTGTCATGCATTCTGAGTAGCTCACCCATTCCTGCTTTCAATATATCATGACAAACATAATTACTTCAACATCTCATTTTATGGATTCTACAAATAGCTAAACGCACCCAGCATGCCAAGTGTCCATCAATTACAGCCTCAGTCTGCCGGTAGGCTTGCATCTCCACTTGACTGCCTCAACTTTGTTAAGCTGTTTCAATTAATGGAAAAGAAGATGTTATCTTATTAGAAACTTCAGCTGGCTCATTTTTATGAAATTACACATAACTGCATCCCATGGCCACACACCTGATGACTATGTACCAATCACATCCGTCATACACCTGATTCCCATGTGCTAATAACAACATGTTGCTGTGATCACTCAATACTTTGCCGGGAATACCACCATGCTCTACCTGTAACTTGTCTGTTTGTATTGTTGAGTCCCAGTGTCTCCCCTTCTCTTCATTCTCTTCCTCTACTATCTGTCCAGTCACTTGGGGGATCTGAAGAGCTCTGAGAAACCCAGCTGGGACTCCAGGACTCACTCGCCTGCCTGGATCATTCATTCATCAATACATTGTACAATTCATTTTAGAGTCTAAGTGCCAAATACTTAGTCAAGACTACATTTACATTTAGTCATTTAGCAGACGCTCTTATCCAGAGCGACTTACAGTAAGTACAGGGACATTCCCCCGAGGCAAGTAGGGTGAAGTGCCTTGCCCAAGGACACAACGTCAGTTGGCATGACCGGGAATCGAACTGGCAACCTTCGGATTACTAGCCCGATTCCCTCACCGCTCAGCCACCTGACTCCCCACCAGACTAATCCTATTACTATTTGTTGGGTAAACAATTATCTTTACTTCATTCACGGGTCTCTCCTGATTTAAATACACATTAATTTGTTTGTTTGGGTTCGGAACTCAGTGTATCTAAGAGGATATTAGGTTCAAATTGGAACAGAGTCTTCCAGGAAATATCTGCCCCAGTCCAAAAATAGTTTTCCCATGTCTTCATTATGTGAAACTCTATTGTACATGAGGTAAACCTCTGTGTACAATTGCTGCAGTGTGATCAATGCCAGTACAGGCTGCCTAGGTGGTAATTCACTTCCTAAAGTTCTCTAGGAGGTCTTGTTCAACCCATTTGAAACTGTCTGGGTATGTTAGTGTTAAGCTGTGTGGGGCCTGAGCTGCTCAGAGTCCTGTCCTCAGAGAACCTCATCATTAAATCTTCAGGAGACACAATAACAGAATTTGTGTGGTGGCCAGAGGCTCCAGAAGGTTAAGAGGTCTCCACAAAGTCTTCAGAAGAAACACAGATCAGGTCACAGGCCATTGTGTCTGTGACTCCTGGGTTATTAGAAATTGACATTTTTAATCCGCTTCTCCCTGGCCTCTGAAAAAGTTATATAGTGATAATACAGAAGTGTTGGGGGGACTTGAAAACTTGTAACAAGACAACATTCACACACACATACACACAGCTTGAAACATGTTTCACCACCATTTTTAATATTTGTTAAACTACGATTATTGTGTTTTCTATCGTGAGTAAAGCCCTATGAGGTCGACAGAAGAAACGGTGTCTGTTTAGTCCAGCATCAGTGGTACAAACGACAGCAAGAAATGATTGATTGTTTTGAGGAAAACTCTCTGAGCACTTACTGTGTAGTAAAATATACTGCTGGCTGCAGAGTTGGGTGAAAAGCTGTGGAGAGTAATGTGATCTGGATGCTGGAATGGAATCTAAATGTGGTTATGGCCGGTGGAATGGACCAAGCGCCCCTCTTCTCTATCTCCATTCCTCCCCAGGCATAATGTGGTCAGCTGCAGCTCCCATCCCTGGGGCCTTGTCCCCGTCACCCAGGAGGAAACATTAGCCCGCAGGGCCCATCACCATAAACCTCAACAGAACCCTCATCCCAAACTGGCTTCTGTCACCACAATGTCTCATGATTGGTCCTACTGAGATGGTGCATTGGTAGATTGAATATGTTTTAAGGAGGTTATCTCAAGTTGTGTGATTGTCTCCTGACTCTGTTTGAGGTCCTGTTGACTGTTTGAACCCGCTCTCTGCGGAACAGATACCCTCACCAAGAGTGTCTCCCTCTGCTGAAGAGTTCATGACGGGGGCAGTGGTCTATTTGCATACAGCCCAGATGTTGCCGTTTATAAATCAGCTCTCCATGTTAGATAATAAAGGCAATGTGGCCAGGGTGTTTGTTTAGTCTTATTACAGCCAGTGACACATCACCTTCAGGGCTGCTTCATTACTGGGGGAGAACAGGCCCAGATCCCCACCGGGGCACGCCACTAAAACACACATTAGATGCATATCCTAGACAGAACACAGCTATCCCATCAGACATGGGCCATTCCCTGCTCTCCTCCACTCACCACTGTACCTTGCTACCAAATATCCCCCCCCACCCCACATCCCCTACCCCCGGAACCCCAGGCCATGAGAGGGGAAATGAGACTCTCCGAGGGAGAATATGGGGAAATTGGATAAAGAGATGGATGGATGGAGTAGCCCATGTCTACAGAGAACCCTGAGGGCAATCTCATATCTGACTGTATTGTACACTTCAGAGCCAATTTAAAAGTCTCTCTCTCTCCCTCCCTCCTTACCTGACTTCAACAGTGTCTGCATCTACCTTTTTCTGGATAGAAATCATCCAAGACACAGTCAACAAACTTTACACTTTAATCTGAATTTAATTGGTATTACAAAGAGTTTGTACTTCATAGTTAATGTCCTACACACTGAAATCCACAGTAATTGTTCACGGTTTTATAATTTAATTGTAATCATTTTTTATATTAATTAAATTTAATTGTATTTCCTATGGAATAATGAGTGTGAGCCCAATATCTACAACATGAGAGCCATGGCAACTATACTCTTTGCTGATATAATTGATGAAGAACTTCCTTTTATTGATATGATCAAGCCATCAGTAATATGTTTTTCTCTATCGAATATGGCTGAGAAGGGGTGGGAAGGATGGAAATCGTGTCCCTGCTTGGCAATCTGCATGTATCTCTAACCCCCACAGAGTCCCAAAGTTCTGTGGTAATCGTGAGCTTGTCTTCAAGTCATCAATTCACCTGTTCTTACAGTCATTGATTTAAACTCAATAAGATCAATATCTGTGTTCTCAGAAACATGATGTAAACAAACAGATTTGGATACAGTGAAGATGTTGGTATCCCTACCAACAAAGTGACAGATTTTAACCTGTTGTTGGAGAATTGGCGGAGTACAAAAAATAAGGAGTGCAATTCAGAAGGTCTCATAAATAAATGTACAAAATAACCAAATAATCTTTTATTTATGTCATTATTTTCTCATGATCTAATTGTGAAGGATCAAAAGAGAACTCCAGAACAGCCTGTGTATGTCCCTCTCTCGGCTCAGTCAGTGGAGACGCCTCTTCTTGCATTTGAAGTAACCTGAAGTCCGAATGTGAGAACACAAGTGCTGTAGTCTAGCAGAGGTCATCATTAATTCATCCATAGGAGAGGGTGAGATGGTGAGATGGTGAGAGGGTACGAGGGTGAGAGGGTGAGAGGGTGACACATGAATGGTCAGTAGTGATAGTTTTAGTTGCTACCAATTGTAGCAAGCAGCTAACCATTGTGCAAGTTGAACAAGTGAGATCTGTATGTCTGGTAACACAGATGAAAATGTATGGTCCAGGTCTGCCTCACAGAACAGTTTAAGATTGAGGAAACCACTCATCCAAGTTGTTTGGAATTGTATAAATTGCTCTTTGGACATCAGTCAACATGCTTTCAAGATGTTTTCCTGACGTGTGTATCCACCTTTTTAACGTCAATAGCATTGATGACCTGCAAGTCAATGCTGCTAGCAGGGGAGCAAATGTTGCCTCTTTCGATCAATCTAATCACAGTTGGTCCACGTGTGCTAATCTGTGACGGATCCGACTGCAGCATGAAGTGCAGATAATCATAACCTGGCTGCCTGTGTTCATTTAAAGTGACTCATCCTGTCAACTTTGGTGGCTTACTGCTGTAGAGGACTCCATTCCTTTCTGTCTTCAACCCCCCCCCACCTCCACCACCTCCACACCCTCCACCACGCTTCTGTCTCCAGGTCCTCCCATTTTCCACCCCATCGAGGGTCAGAGAGCAGGTGAGATAATCTGAATAGATTCGGTTTCCTGTGGATCGGAGGCGGGTGCGGTATCGATGAGACCATTGTGTGCATGTGTGTGGGTGTGTGTGCATGTGTGTGAACGTGTGTGGGCCTCCCTCAGACATCGACGGCGGGGGTCCTTCCGTCTGCTTGTGCATTGATGTCCCGTGACAGGTGGATCGATAGGAGGAGATGCAGCCTGCTCTGCCTCGTTGACCTGCTGTGTTAAAAGAGTAGACCTGGAGGTCATCCCCAGCTCAGACCCACCCACCCGCTCCTCTGCCCCTGTTGGCTGCGCCGCTCTCTCTGACTGAACACCGGGCTTCCAGCAGAACTTTCACTGAGCCTCATTCTACCATTGGTGCTGTTTGATGGTTATACGCTTCCGGAGAAAAATTGCCCCTGTCCTCTACTGTTCTGACAGTACCTTCAGAAGAGCATTGGTATGGACGCACTGGAACATGGAGGCTGTTTCTTCATGTACAGTGTGTCGGTGTCAGCACCCAATTAGGTGAGCGGTTCTTTGCACAAGTAGGGCTTGTTTTCGAGCGCCTGCCAACAACTATATTTGAGTGGCGATGAGGTCACCATGGCAACGTTGTCTTAAGTGGCAGCACATAAATGAAGTGTTGGAGAGTGCAGTGGAAGAGTACAATGCCCTGCTCCTCCCTGTGTTATCACACTACCAGGGCTACTTCTACTCAGTCTCTATCATTAGCACTTCTTAGTACGGCTCCCCGGCCAGACAGTTGACAGTGAACTTGTTTAATTGTGTTGATAGTTTGTCACTATGTATTTCATAACAGCTACTTAGCCAAGGTGAAGAGAGAAGCTCAGTCGTCTGAGTAGAACTGCAAATGGCGGCCAGTTTAATGGCTCTCAAACACGTTGTAGTGAATCTCAGTGAAAGACAATCCTCACCACTGAAATGATTAATTTAGTTTGACAATGAAGACGTCACGAGGAAAGGAAAAGTCAGTCACTGCATGGTTGATGTCTAATACTGAAACAGCTGTATGCGTGTCTAAGAGAGAGAGAGAGAGAGAGAGAGAGAGAGAGAGAGAGAGAGAGAGAGAGAGAGAGAGAGAGAGAGAGAGAGAGAGAGAGAGAGAGAGAGAGAGAGAGAGAGAGAGAGAGAGAGAGAGAGAGAGAGAGAGAGAGAGAGAGAGAGACTGATAAAAAATGAGGACGGATAGCATTTTGATCAAGGTCGTTAGAAATCGGTGCCATACCCCCTCCCCCTGATGAGTACCCCCTGGTCTGCATGCTCACTGATGGCTTCTCCTAATCCAGTTATCATGCAGTTTGCACACTCGCTCTATCAAGGTGAGTGTTACTCTATATGGGACTGGAGGCCTCCCATCAAATTGCATTCTGCCTGTCCAGGACCCAAATCAAATGCCGTTACCAAATCACATATAACCCTTAGGTTCAATCTGGTCTCCCCTGCTGCTTTTGGCTGCAAGGAACATCTCAGAGAGTTGATAGACTGGATGAAACGTGTGAGATTTTGACTGAATAGTAAACAGAGGAAATATTCAGGACAACTTTCATTCCATCAATATGGGAGGATCAGTCCAGAGCTCCGGAACTCGAGGAGGTTTTCAGGACAATATTAATTGTCAAATTATACCTTAGAAATGATTTCCTCTGAAACATTTTACCTTCAGACTTGAAACAGCAAGAGAATAAGGAGGACACCTTGTTTTATAAGGAGGGGAAACTTTATTTATAACACAGGGTGGCTGACAGGGAGAAGCCAGCTCAGCTTCTATATTACAAGGTTTATCTGCAAGGCTGCGTATGTACTGTACTGTATTTGGAAACCAAGATTGCAGTGGCACTAGAAACACACGCTTAAAACAACAGACTCTTTCCCTTTTTTGCTCAATTTTTTCTGTTTTTATAGAAAATGGTACAAACAACAATACAAAATATTTGTGCTGTTGACAGTTTACAAAAAGTCTTTTTAACTTTATAACTGTGCAATTGTTCTTTTTTAAGTCGATTTTTTATTTTATTTTTTCCACTTGAGTTTATGTGAGTATGATACACACCAGAAGTCCTTCTGGAGCCCAGCCTCGGTCATGCGGGCTGCTACACCATTTAAAATGGTCTTTATCATTACTGTTATAGAATTCTTCTGTCCATTATAAAAAGACACATGCAAAAAAGCTCCAATTGTACAGTTACATTTTGCCTAACTGGTCTGTTTAGCTTCAAGCAAATACTACATTATGTACACTCACCCTTGAGCAGCACTGGGACAACTAAATTCGAGATACTGTCAATTTGTTTCATGGTCCTGGTTGAAAAATGTTGTGACTTTCCTCTCCACTGGTGTCTCCACTGTCAGTACCTCCACGTCACCCTGTGTCAGGCTGTCAGGCCACATACCGAGGCAGGAAACCAGTTCTGTTCTAGGTCTCTGTAGGGCCCAGAACAACAGAACAGTCCTCCCACCCCCTCAGCATGTATTCAAGGTATTTTCAATGTATTTCACCTAAAAAATTTAACTCAATTGTATGTTTGCAAACTGAAACATTAATGTTGAATTTATCTACAGCCTCCCAGTGCACTTTAATCCCTTCTCTAAGGAGGTCATGTTTGATTGGACTAATGAGTTGTGGTCCTCGTGTTGTATACTATGACTGAACATTCACCAACGGCAGACATGATAGTACTGTAGCAGTGACACTACTATGGTGTTGGTATGACAGTTGTCTGATGTGAGCCTTTTAAAAAGCAGGGCCTCCCCTGGTCTGTTGTGGCCCCAGGCAAGTATCTGTCTGACAGAGAGGAGAAAGATGTAAGGGATTCATAAACCAGGAGTGTATGAATGCAGGGTGGCCTGCTGCTCTGTCTCAACTGCCAGAGGGGGAGCAGTACAGCTAGGAGGAATCATATATGAACACAGACACAGAGGTATGGCCAAGAGGGCAAAATGTGTTTAGATTGTACAAGTTTAGTGTTGAAGTGGGATGTCGTGTGACTTCATAAAGAAGCTAATCTTGAAGAAAATAAACCAACAGCAAACAAGACCTGCCATTTTCTTCAAGCTTCTATGAGTCACATGGCTTTTGTGGATGGTTGAAGCCTGCAAGTAATCACTCAACAAAACTGATAAGATTAACAAAAAAGAAAAACAATATGTAAAACAACATAACTTCATAATGTGTAAAAGAAGATTTATGTACAACATGTTTTTGTTTTTAGATAAACCGGAAAGGTGGTTTCTGTAGTTTGTGCACTGAGCTCCTACATAATGATATGGAGGAGCAATGAGACAGTTGAAAGATAAGACCTTATCCTGGAGGAAACTGCTTCGCATGGTGGACATTCTATTTCCTCCTGCTGTCTCTAGGCGAGAGGTGAGCTGGGAATCAAGAACATTGCTCTCTGTTTCTTTGACACGGGCTGGAAGTTGCCTCAAAGCAAAGATATAGGATTAGAATCCGTTCAAGACTGACCTATGGTCATTCTATTAGGACAACTCATTACATTATCCACCCATCGGTTTCTATAAATGTTTGTTTTCTTCTCCGTGCTCCAGCAACCCCAGGGCAAAAATCACTGACCCTCTTAAGGGATACAGTAACTGCATCCTCTACCACATCCTTCCCTGCCTCTCTAAGACCTGCAGGTAGTACAGCAGGGTCAGATGTCAGCTTGGGTCACAAACCCCAGTGGAAAGATTTAGAGGCCAGACTAATCTTGAAGAGCCGGCAGCAGTTCACGATCCTCCCATACCCCAAAATCATCCCTGACCCATTCAGCATCCATCTCCTTTCCCCTCCTATTGGCTCCTCTCTTCCTATCCTCTGCTCCCTTCACTACCTTTAAGGCATAGTGAGCTCATCCTTTGCCAGAGGCAAGGGGGTTGAGGAGATATACCCGCTGGGAGAGAGTCCTCTCCGCATCTTATCTCAGACTGCCGAGTCTCTCTCGTCAAGGAGATTACCTCCAGGGATTCATCCCCCTCTTAATTAATAGGGGACCTGGAGGGTGGATTAAATCCATAACCCTGCCCAATCCCTATCAAATCCACAATCCCTATCAAATCCACCATTAGAGAGCACGGGGAGATGATATACAGTACACTATGAAGTGGGCCTCGCAGAACAGCTAGTATTCTAGATCCCTCAGTAGAAACCACATGCCTTTCTGTGTGGAACAGCATGCTACATCATTCTTCTCATTTGCTCATCTAATCATCTGAGTTTATAGTTAATGACACTGACCTGGATAGTTGTGGCCTTTTACAAAGATTACCGATTGGGTTAATTATTTGACGCAAATGGGTTTCACCAAAGCCCTGTTTACTGAACAGCTCTTTCTCTTCATCAGAAAGTTCTGTAACACCAAACCTATCCTTGAAATCTCTTCTCTTCTCTTCCAAAACTCCAGATGAATGGAGAATTTTCTAGAGAGATAGATTGTAAGGGTGCCGAGTCCCTGGCAGAGCTCTGCTCGCTGTGTTGCAGAGATTGTATATCAACGTTGGTCAAGACACAACAGTGAATTCGCAAAAATAAACAAAAAACACAAACACAGAGAAAAATGAAAAGTTTGAAGCTTGACACTTTGGGTCTAACAATTGGTCGTTTTTGTTTGCAGTGCTAGAACAAATGGAGCACTTACATTACTGCTTGGAGTTATCTACTGCTTCAAAAATATCTATATTACATCATACAGACCTTTTTCCATATTTGTACAGTTTATATAGTTTTCTTCAACACATGAACCAATCAAAAGACAGGATAACTAGCGCCATGTTGATTACAGTTGGGAAACAATCATGCAACTCCTCACTTCATCTTAGAGAAGAGACTGTAACATCACCTCTTTCATTTACTCTCTTTCCTCAGATCAGCGTTTAAACAAATCACCCCTCCCTCCAACTTTGTTTCTATAGTAACCAGCTGTACTACATTACATGTGCAAAGGAAAGTGTGCTTAAACACAATGTTGACGACACAAGCTGAGCTGCTATTGAAGCCAAAAAGAACAAGGGCATTATTCTTCAAAACGTTAATGCAGTCTGTCTAAAGACACAGTCCCTTCATGGATTTGTGTGATTTATACAATCACTTTAAATATGGCTGTGCATCAGCAGTTTAAATGTGCCAGATTGGAAACAAACAGAAGTTCCCTCATTCACTTTCTGTAGCTTTATGTCTCTCCAGAAAGCCCTCCTCCCCCTGGTCTACCAGTGACGCCCCAGCCCTCTTTAACCACCTCTTACTAGGAGTTTAGTTGAGGCGGTAGGACTGTTAAGATGGGGCTGTTTTATAGCCCAGAAAATGGCAAACAATCCTGAGATAGCGGGAGTCTGCTAAATAATGCACCACTGAAGGCACTTCTTAGAAAACAGTGCTTCTGTTCTAAATACAGTATTTCAAGTTATAGTGAGACTAAACTGTTGCCTTCCATGTGGGAAGGTGTCCATGTTTGTTTTTTCTTTTATTTTTCTTCCCCTTTCATGACAGGCAGCTTCAACTATCTGCTGAGGGGCAGGCTGGGGGCTGAGGATGAGGGCAGAGTGACTCAACATCAGGAAGCAGAACCTTCATCTACAGGGAGTTGGGCCACCAAAAGCTGCAAAAAGCCCCCATAAAAGAACCAAAGAAAGAACACAAAAGAAACCAACCCCAAAGTCTACCAAACTGCAAAGAAAAAAGCACATAGTTGTAAATACAAAAATAAGAGGCGTCCAGTCTGAGTCCAGCATGGTTCTCAGACAGACAGTTACAGGGCAGCTGCCTCACTGCACAGTCCACTGTGGCGCTTTGATTGGTCGGTCGGTTGACAGGTGTGTGTGATTGTAAGAGAGTGTTTATGCAAGGCCCTCGTGGGGGTAAGGATGGGGTGGGTGGGGGTGGGGGGTGGAGACAGAGAGCACAGCAGGCCAGCTGAGGGACGGAGGGCGGAGGAGGGCGGTCGGGAGGGGTTAATCCTCATCTCCGCCTCCATACATGTCGGCCAGCTTCTTGAAGCGCGGCCCCCAGTCGTTGAGGTAGTCGTAGTCCTGGTCTCCCGAGCTGGAGGAGTTGAGGGAGCTGACGGAGCCGGCCGTGGAGCCGCTGCCCTCGTAGTCGAACACCAGCAGGGAGTCATAGGGTGGGGCTGTGGGGTCGTTGTCAGCGGCCCGCAGACCCTGCAGCCAACCAGAAGAGAGGAGGGGAGTGGTTAACACACACAGGCCAGCAAGGTAAGGCTAGTACTGGCTCGTACCACAGGTGGGATGGAGCTAGGTGGAGGGCTAATGCGATGGAATGGACCAGAACAAAAACAAACATATCTGCTATGACTACTCTCGGTCAGGTCATCCACATTTGCAAAGTTCTGAGCAGCGCGTTAGAGCGGCCCTTCATAAAAGATGAGTAATTCCATCAGCAGTGTTTGAACGGAATTCATCAGCGGGCTGTATGGCTGAGGTAGTGTACTGCAGCGGTGTGTGGTGTGGAACAGTTCCACTCTGCCTCCTCGTGGTGGCCTGTGTGCTCCTGACAGCCAGCGCTCCTGGCTCTCTGAGGACACCCCTGGCAGCTGAGACACCATGTGTTTGTGTTTGCCAGACTGCTGGAGCGAGATCAGATGTGACTGCATGTTTGTAAGTGTGGGTGAGTGTGTGCATGCGCGCACAAGTTTGAGGGTGTGTGCCAATGTGTGTGTGTGTGTTGAGACTAGATGGATCGAAGCTGAACAGCTGCCAACACCTCTGAAGTGTGAACGTGTTGTCATGAGCCTGTCAATCAAAGCCTTCCCGCCTGAGCGTGCCAAGATTATGGTTATGGTTGTGTTTGTGTACGCGAGTGTGTGTGTGTGTGGACATGAGGGTGTTTGTGTACGTGAGTGTGCGTGTGTGTTTGAGTGTGTATGGGATTGTATATGAAGTCACTATGTAGTAAATGTATCTGTGAAAACAGATGTCTGGTAAAAACATCCTCACTGTGAGATGCATCGTACATTCAAGCTTGAATAAACAACACCAGAATAATGAATAGTAAAATGAAAAACACAGCTAATTGTGATATTAACCTTCCAGATGTACTGACCGCGATATGACATTCCTTCTAGCAAATCGAAAGTATACTCATTATCTATGACGATAGCTGAAGAGAAGATGTGTGCTGTCTCAAACACGCACATGCAAGCACACTGTGAAGGAAGACAAAGTCCCAGTCACACAGATAGATGCACACACACACACACCTCGTTGATGAAGTCCCCTATGTCTCCAGGGTGGGGTAGGACAGGCCGGATGGGGTACTGGGACTCTGGGATGATGGGCCGCTCGTCCACCCTCCGCACCCCCGGGGGCTTACTGATCATGTGGTCCAGAGAGTCAGGCTGCTGTAGCTGGCTCAGGTCATAGTCCTGCTCACACACACACACACACACATAAGCACATGTAAGATTCATCATGTGGTACAATACAGTATACAATATTCAAATGGATGGTTGCACAAAAAATTTACAGAATTTCCTAAATGTGTTTCTGCATGTGTGTGTGTGTGTGTGTGTGTGTGTGTGTGTGTGTGTGTGTGTGTGTGTGTGTGTGTGTGCGTGTGCGTGTGTGTGTGTGCATGTGTGTGTGTGTGTACCTGGTCCTCCTCTCCTCCACCCTCCTCGTCATACTTCAGGATGTTGTCTCTGACGTCATCCTCAGGGTCGATCAGGAGCTGCTTGGTCTGTCTCTCTTTCTCTCTCCTCTTCATCCACATCACAAACAGCAGCACAATGACTACAACACACATACGCACACACACACCCAAACACTTTAGAAACATAAAATTTGATGCCTGTTTGATTTAGGGCCAGACACATACACTATTCAGTAGATCAACATGTCATCATGCATAGCTAGGCTACTCGAACAAATCTGAATGCCATGAGGTGACATTCTGGATTGTACGTGAGAGAACAATATGCTGAAGCGCCTCATCTATAAAACAGCCGGTACGTTATTGTGTTGATACATGTTTTATGACTGCACGGTGTGAGGGAGATGGAGTTCTTCATCAGCTGAGGTGTTTAAATAAAGTACGTATGTTCCTAGAGAGGCATCGGATCAGTGCTTCAGCAGGGAGGGGGCAGTGACGTCTGGCGGACAGCGGAGCAGAACGAGGAAGACATCGGCACTCTCCTCCAACAAGGAAACACGATTGGGTTGTAATTATGGAGGGATAGCTCTGAGCGAATCAGATACCAGTGTCAGATCAGAGCTGGAGGTTTGGTTGTAGAGTGACTGCCTCCTTCAGACTTTGTGTGAGTGTGTGACGTATGTGTGGATTGGTGTACAGTATGCATGTGTGCGGTGTGTTTGCGTGTGTATGTGCATGCCATTTATGTCGGAGTGTATGCGCGTGTGTGTGTACTCACTGAGCAGTATAATGATACAGATGAGTATGGAGATGATGGCACCAGTGCCCAGTCCGGCCACATTCACAGCTCCCAGTGTGGTGCAGTCTCCGTTGCTGTCACAGGGACACACCTTCACCTTGATGACAGACCTGTTGGAGAGGGGGGGGTTCCCCGAGTCAGACACGATCACAGGGACCTCGTACACCCCCGGCTCCAGGTACACCTGATAGCGCAAACTCAGACGACCATAGTCCCCTATGAGAGAGAGAGAGGGGGAGAGAAAGAGGGAGGGAGGGAGAGAGAGAAGACCGTGTCAGTAAAGGCATGAACTCAGAAACAATACAAGCAATATTTCATATGACTTTGCCGAGCTCCATTTCTTGACTGATTCCCTCAATCCCCCCCCCCCCCCCCCCCGGTCACCCCTCCACCCGCGCGATATCCCCCCCAGGCATGGGCCCTCACCGCTGAGCCGGGCCACGGTCCAGTTGCGCCGGACGCTGGGCGGGAAGGTGGGCAGCTCAAAGATGAAGGGCCCTACGTTGGGGTCCAGGTCGGCATCTTCCGCCGTGATGTTGACGCCGTTGGAGTTCCTGCTGACGCGCTCACAGAGCAGAGCCTCGCGGGGCACCAGCGAGGGCGCGTTGTCGTTGACGTCGATCAGGTAGATCTGGAGAGTGCCTGTCCCGCTGGCCGGGGGCGAGCCTGAGGGGAGGGGGGGGGGTGGTAGAGATGTAGAGAGGTCAACCAGAGAAGGGGCAGAGACCCAGAAGTCGCCACATTCCTTGCACTACCTCTCGTAACAGGACGAGGTGAGAGAGAGAGAGAGAGAGGGGAGAGAGAGAAAAAAAGACAGAAAAGAAGGGAAGAAAAGAAAAGAGAAGAGATTGGAGTGGAGGAGCGTGATAGAAAACACTGAGGCGGCAGCAGTGAAGGTCCAGAGATGTGGAGGTTGATGAGAGAGATAGCACTGCCAGGGAGCCTCTTCACAACTCATTCTTCATCCTCACAGCCAAAACAACCCATCACCACCCATCACAACCCATCACCACCCACCCCTCCAGTGCTCCTCTCACAATGCCCGCAGAACACAGAGGGGCCGTAACGATAAATATAACACTCGAAAACAAGCTGGCCACGTTTTCTGAAGTGTGTTTCCTGTATGCGCTGTGGGGTCCTCTGACTCCTACATGGCTATTTTGTACTGATGAGGAGTCTCTGTGCAGTTTACGCAAACAGTCAGAAACACTCGCACACACAGACCTCCAGGCGTATGTACTGTACGTGCCACACACTTTAGACACGCGTTCGCAGAGACACACACAGTCTTCAAGAGGGTTATTTGTACTGTATTGGACAGAACAGCGGCAGAGCTCCATGAGAATGATGGTGTACAGGCCCTCAGCAATCAGAGAGCAGATCCAATGGAGACTGGAGATGACACCCGAGAGAGAGAGAGAGAGAAGAGAGAGAGAGAGAGAGAGACAGACAGAGAGAGAGAGAGAGAGAGAGACAGAGGAGAGAGAGAAACAGAGAGAAGTAGACAGAGAGAGAGACAGAGAGACAGAGCAGACGAGACAGAGAGAGAGAGAGAGAGAGACTGAGATGAGAGAGTAGAGAGAGAGAGAAGAGATGAGAGAGAGTAGAGAGAGATGAGAGAGAGAGAGAGAGAGAGAGAGAGAGAGAGAGAGTAGAGAGAGAGAGAGAGAGAGAGAGAGAGAGAAGAGAGAAAGAGAGAGAGAGATCCCATGGAGAAGAAGAGCAAACAAAAGGCAGAGAGAGATAACAGGAAAGAGTGGTTGTCAGCCAGAGCTCAATGGATTTTGGGCTGTTTATGAGCGTGTCAGGGGCTGGCGACCCTTGGCTGCCTCCAATTAGGAGTCATTTACCTGCCACGCCCCACTGGCTAAGCCATTGGTTAGTGGGGGA
>NC_085021.1:13206870-13281996 GCF_963692335.1 Osmerus eperlanus
AACAAAAAGAGAGGGGGGGAATGATAGACACATCTAGAGAAGGATGCTTTCAGCGACTGGAATCAGGAGGAGAAGCAAACAGAGTTGAGGGAAGGAGAGGGATGAAGTAGGTTACACTCTGCATCTTAAACCCACATCCCCTGAACACTTCAACATTCCTCTCCAGTTCCCCCTGTCTTCCACCTGTAAGCTCTCCACACAGGGAGCCTGCTTTGAGTCCTGTCGATGATAAAGGAAATAATGGCATTGCGCGGTGCTGAGTTCACTGCTCAGCTCCATGTGAACAGGACCTTTCGCTCAACTCTCAGGGACCTCTGTCCCCCATACCTGGAATTACCAAGCTAACACTAAGTAGAGATGGCAGGCCTTAAACTATTCATAGGCTGCTGCCATGGCCCATGCTGGTCCTGCTGTGTGTGTGTTTTTCTAACAAGCTGCAGTCCATCTATGTGTGTGTGTGTGTGTGCGTGTGTGTGTGGTGGGGGGGGGGAGTGGCAGGAGAGATGCTGGCTGAATCTAAAACCGACTGACAGCTCCCGGCTCCTGATGAAGACCACACTAAAGCAGTTTCAACAACAACCAAACAGCTAATATGCTGCTTGTCCTTGTGACACACGAGCAGCCCCTCCCCGGGTGTTCAGCGCTACGAGGCTGATGTCTGTGTGTTGGATGGGGATGTGGATGGGGAGCACGTCTGTGTGCTGCAGTGTTGGAGATAACAGTTAACGGACACAGTGGTGATGTAAAAAAAAAGCATTCATGATCAAGTAGCTTTGTTGATGGATTGATTGGACTGGGAGCTAGCTAGGTTGGAGAGTGTGTGTGTGTGTGTGTCTGTGGGTGTGTGTGTGTGTGTGTGTGTGTGTGTGTGTGGAGTGTCTGTGGGTGTGTGTGTGTGTGTGTGGTGTGTGGAGTGTCTGTGTGGGTGTGTGTGTGTTTGTGTGTGTCTGTGTGGAGTGATCCTGCAATGTGTTGGGAATCTATCAGAAGGCTGACCACGCTTGGTGCTCTTTGATCCCCAGCCAGTGATATTCAGAGCACAGGGAGGTCAACACACACACATCCTTGTCAGACCAAAGAAAGCCAGAGGGCTCACGGGTCAAACATATGGCCTGCACTCCTTCCCCATCACTTTACATCTCTCCATCACCTCCGTCCTTTCCACTATCCTCATTTCATTTCACCTGCCTCTTCCCTCAGTCTTCTGAAATCCTCATGGCCTCCTTCCTTCCTTCCTCCCTCCCACCCCACCCGTCCCCACCCTCCCTCCCCAGTCACTCACACTATCATCCTGTGTGCTCCTGTGTGATTTACATATCCTAATGAGTCATTACAGGCCAGCGTGTGTGCCTGTGTGTGAGAGAGTTGTCTCTCATCTTATCCAGGTTCCCAGGGCTGTCTCATGGCCTCCCCAGAGAGCACTCTAAATGTGTAACATGCTCTGCTGCAGACCTGGGCTCTTGTTTACAGAGGAGGAGAGCCCTGGTCTCTGGTGAGAGATCTGTGTGTCAGGGTGTGATGCTGATGGGCTTGTGCTGGAGCAGCCAGGAAGCCAGGTCTGGTAAACACACACGCCATCAATACTAATGCACTTCCCCTGCTACCTGTGCTGCGGCGTTGCGCTACCTAGCTTGTCTGATACGAAAGAGATTTGACTAGGTAGCCATTCTAGCAGAGAATGACAGAGAGAGACTCCCAGTCTGCCTGTTTACTAGAGACAGTGTATTCTTCCTCGTCCCGGGGGGGTCTTGTCTTTTATTTCTTGATTTCCTGATAAACCTCCCATGGGTTACCATGGCAGCTTATGGCTGGCCACCCGCCTGCCTGCTGAATTTTACATCAGGGACAGGGTGAAGAGGAGAGGATTATAAAAAGCAGTCATCTAGAGGTAATGAAGAGAAGAAAAATGCCAGTGCTCAGAGCTGGAGGTGCCGGGGGGATTAAACTGTTGTTATTGGTAGATAGAAGCTTTCACCGAGATATAAAGAGTCACACAGAAAAACATGCTATCTCCAATAACACATTATTTCTGAATTTTAGATGCACACAAATTTGTGCATGCAAGCACGCACACACATAAGTTCAAACACACATTTTCACAGGCCTACATAGAGCAGTCTTGCATAATGTATGTAGAAGCGAGTTTCCCTTATAGGCCCTATCCTTGAGTACAAGTAAGACAACAGTACCCGGACTACGAGATCAACACACACCCTGTAGCTACTTACAAGACAAGGCTCTGTTGGTATAACCACTTACAGAAGTAGCTGGAACATTATGAGTGCATAAAAACCAGCCCCTTTGTAATTGAGAAATCAATATCTAATTTGCTGCAATGGGTAGCCATTGTGAATGTGTGTAGGTGTGTGTGTGTCTGTGCCGTGCATGTGTCTGAAGGGCATAGTGGCCTGCAGTAAAGTATCGAGTCTGTCCTTATGTGACTAGATCTGTGTGCAGGTTGGCTGAAGCCGTACCTTCACCACGGTGACCATGCCGTTGTTAGTGACGGGGTCAGTGTGGACGGTGAAGTGACCTGTAGGGTCACCGCTGATGATCCTGTAGACGGCATTCCAGTTGGGTGTATGAGGCTGGTCACGGTCGATGACGGTCAGGTTGGCCACCACCAGTCCCACGCGGTTCTCTGGAACCTCTCCAGGAAACTGTCAAAGAGGGACACAAAGATATTAGAGCTGGAAATGACCTTACCTTCCTCACCACTTCTCCCTACCCTACCTCTCCTGTTCCTCCTCCTTCTACCCCTCCCCTCCTGCTACCCCTCCCCTTCTTCCTCACATCCCTCCCATTTCCCTCCAGGCACCCTACTTCCTCCTTGTCCTTCTCCTCCCACATTATGTACAACTGTCCAGTGAACACCAGAGCAGGAAACACCTCCACGCAGACCTGACTGTCCAGGAACATCCAGGATTGTTTTCTCTGTTGCTTTGCAACACCCTCAAACGTGGGGGAGGGTTAGAGAGAGAGAAAGGGCCAGCTATGGGGGTTTAGACAGCAGTGTGAGAGTGTGTGAGTGTGTGTGTGTGTTTGTGTGACACACACAAACACACACACACACACACACAAAGAGAGACACACATAAAGAGAGAGCGGCTTTATGATGTCCCCTCGCTGTACTAACACGTGCTGTGTCCTGATAAGCTCGGAGGAGGAGGGAGTCTCTGTCTGTCATGTGTCTGTCAGGGTGGCTGACGGGCTGATCAAGGCTGCACAGGCTCAGGGAAAGACACCCACGCACACACCCACCAGCGACACTTGTTCCTTTCTCCTCGCCCCTGTCGCAGCCACCCTACCACCACCTACACTGCCACGGAGGGGCACAGGGGACAGACTGGCGTTAGGGTTTCTTCATCCCATCACACGGCAACAGTCACCATGTCGCCTTGGGTAACAGGCGTGAAGGAGTGGTTGAGCCTCTTATGAGAGTGTGGGGATATCAGAGAGCAAAGCCAGGACCGAAGCTCTCCCACAGCCCATAATACCCTGCCAACACACCCAGCGTTGTGGTAACCAGGCCCTGGCAGATAAGACGGCTGTGTCACAGGGCTGGTTCTGAGACTCGATGACATTCTGAAGACAACAGAGACAGGTCCGGGTGGTCCAGACTCACTGCTTGGACCAGATAACACAGCAGGGTGTGTGTGTGTGTGTGTGTGTGTGTGTATGTATGTATGTGCGTGCGTGTGCGTATATGTGAGTCTGCTCTTTGTTACTGTAATGACCAGGGGAATCATTTAAGCCTGTTCATCAAATAGTAGTGAAGAAAAACACATTCAGGGACAACAATCACCACTTCCAAACTCAGAGTCACAGCAACAGAACAACAGTAGCAGACTTGCATACTTCCAGCAGTCCCTGACAAATCTGACCTTTCCTCTCTCTCTCTCTCTCTCTCTCTCTCTCTCTCTCTCTCTCTCTCTCTCTCTCTCTCTCTCTCTCTCTCTCTCTCTCTCTCTCTCTCTCTCTCTCTCCTCTCGTTCACATATCTCTGTGTCTCTCTTATTCTGCCTGACACTGCATCTGACCCCTGCTGCAAAATAAGGAGAAAAGGGGCTAAACCAACCAAGCACTCTTATTAGGGGTTGGCCCTCCCTCCTGCACACACACACACACACGCAGGCACGCACGCACACACAATCAGACACAAACTTCAAATATTGTGTTATTGTGTATGTCATTAGTATAAATATCTTTGTCTTGTCAGGAATTGAAAACGTGCATGAATTTCATGCTTTTATTGCAGACAGACAGACAGACACATTCACACAGTCAAGGACACTCACACTCTCAGACACATAAACACCACCACTGCATGTGAAAACTAGGCCAGCTTCAGATAGGATTGATTAAATATTAATGTCTAACATTAAAGAGAAATTCCCCAAACTTTCTATTTCTGGGACACTTTGATCGATTTATGGGCTTTCTTACAAATAATAAATATTTACATAATAGCTTGCATTCGTTTACGAAACAGCTTTTACAGAGCCTTCTCCTGTAATGGCTCTACCCTGCACCCCGACTTTACACTAACCCCCACAGATAAGGGGGCCGTAGTCATCAATATCCAACATAACATTGAACCCCATCTGGGGAGATGATTGAAATGCACTTAAACACCCAACTCTCCAGGAGATGAGATTCAATCTCATACTGATCACTACCATCAATATGCAACATCATGCTGGAAGATGCTGAGAGAAGCAGCCATGACTGACTTCTGCTCCTAGTCCCTGGAGTGCATCCTTACAGCCTCTCACTGTCCTGCCTCCATCACTCCCTTAGCCCCTGTTCCTTCCCCCTCTCTCTCTGCTTGTCCTGCTGTATGGGGAGCTGTGTACCAACTCACTGATGAGCTGTGTCTCGAAGCATACTTAGCAGTGATGCTAACTCATCATCATAAAGGCCTTAATGGCCCCCCGGTGAATGCTAAGGCTAACTCTGCTATGTACTGTTACTGTAGCCGTTACCATGACTAAGGACCTAATCTACCCATGAGGCCACTGCTTGAGACCAGTTAGTGAGTGTAGAGTAAAAGTATGTTCATCATTGTCATTACTCTCTTCAGATGTGCTCTCTCTTCCCATGTGCTCCAGCACGTTCTGGCACTCTCCAGCACGCTCCGGCACTCCCTCACACATGTGTTGTCATCCCCGTTGTCTTGGTATTCTGTCTTACTCTCCTTCTTTCTCACTTCTCCATCTAACCTCTCACCGGGCATTTAATGATTATGCCGTGAGGCACTCCACCTGTATAAGCTGCTACTTGTAGCTGCACAGCTCTAAACAGCTGTACTAATCAGTCCAGATCGCCCCCTGGGGCTGGGAGGCCACAGAGCACCTTAATGACTGACCTTGGGTTAATGAGACAAACGGCTATGCGTTGACACAAACACACGCTTGCACACAGAGACAAACAAACAAACAAACACATATACACACAAACACACACGCAAACATAAAGCAAGGCCACATCTGCTCCAAACTAAATGGATACATGGACCTCATTCCCTTCACCTCCTCCTTCAACACTCTCTCCATGGGGGCTGATAATAAAGTGACAGTCCACACCCCCAGACAGGCGTTCTAAAGCTTTCCAAGCAGATCTTCTGTACTCTGTGAATACTGCATGTCATCATTAGGGACTTATTCTGCTGATAATATTTCATGACATTGGTTAGATATTCTTTACACATCTAACTCTGCGGTTTGTGTATTTCCTGGTGTGTCTTTGAATGCGAGAGAGAGATAAAGAAAGAGAGACAGATGGAGAGAGAGAGAGCGGTCTTGTTTGTCTTGCAAATGAGAACGCTTGTAGACAGTTATTGATGATGGCAAGGTAAAAGAGACCCATTCTTGTCACACCGCCTCCCTCCTCCCTCTCTACTCCAATCCTATCTCCCTCTCTGCCTCTCTGCCTTTCTGCCTCTCCTATACTCACGGTTCTGGAGGTGAGCTCAGGGGGGTTGTCGTTGATGTCTGTGACGGTGATGATGGCGGTGGCCGTGTTGGACAGACCAAAGTTCAGGTTGCCCTCCATGTCAGTAGCTTGCACAATGATGCTGTACTGGGACACTTTCTGTAGAGAGAGGAGAGGGAGAGAGAGGAACACAAACACTGAAGATAAGGAAAAAAAAACAGTAGCATTGCTAGTAGCAAAGCCTCCTGAAAAACTATACATGTGCGCTGTCCATGGTGCTGAAGTTAAAACCCCAGTGTCTCTGGGGAACACAGGACAGCGTGCTGGTGTAAGGAGGTGTCCATGGTGATGAACCCCCCACACATGCACAAACAAGAAACAGGCATGATTGATCCTTTTTTGCAAATACAGATGAACCAAAACATTGTGATCACCTACACAATGTGCTGTTGGTCCTTTGTATGCTGACAAACAGCGCCGACTCACCAAGGGAAGCACTCTACACACCTGAACACCATTCACATGAAGGCATGTATGTGGTCTCCAGTGATATTTAGGTAGGTGGCATGTGTCAAATTGATGATCAACGTAAGATGCTTCACATGTGAGGGGTCATCACGTTTTGGCTCATCAGTGTATATCTTTCTTAAGGACAAATGTGGAAACATGTTGTTCCAATGCTTCGACATGTTGATTGTTGGGGGGAATGCTAATGTGATCATTCATATGAAACATCCTTAGACCTCCCCACAGTGTTCTACCTGCAGTAGGTGACATTGTGCTCAACTAGGCAAAACAAAGCTTCAGGCATGTTTGCTCACTGCTCTAATAGTTTTTATGAATGATCAAGTCTATACAGGGATGCCAAAAACTAATGTGAGACCCACAATAAGGATCTGTTTTACTATTAGTTTTGTGTAAGAAAAGAGGCTTTTAATCTTAAATTGCAACTGTAACTGCCACACATGCCTGTGTATGTGTGTGTGAGTAAGGCTGTGAGAGCCTTCCCATCTCTTCTCCTGTCTGTCCCAGGGTGTAGTTAATAGGTTGCAGGAGGGCCGGAGGGCTGGGAGCAGGAACTGTCAGGGTAATGTGTCTATTCCCTAGGAGTCCCAATTACACTCCCAGTGTCTTCCTCACCTGCTAATGACTGAGTAAATATCCCTATTAGGCTTAACTCAGCTCTGCTCACACCTGACCAGGAGCAGACACCGCTATCCACTTAACACACACAGACACACACAGACACACACGGACACACACACACACGGACGCACACCCGCTCACACACTTGTTATCTTGTTTAAGACAGTCTGTCTTATCAGTGTTATTGTACACGCGCACCAATCTCACTAACTAGACAAGTAAGTAATTATGTGGAATACCGGAGGGAGGTCCTTCCATCTCATTAGTCTACTGCACCCATATCCACACATCCACACACTCACACACACTATTCTGCCCATACACACTCACACACACACACACACACACACAGGTCAATAAAAAGTAGAGGGAATGGAAGGGGCACACCTTTTCTCTCTTTAACAATTCAACCAACAGAGATCTGAATTAAACTCTGCCTAAACAGTCCAGTATGCTGTCTTCTATACTGTTCATATTTATGTATTTATGCACTCATGTTTCTGCAAGGCAAAGGGCTTTCTTATCTCTTCTGTAAGAAAGCACAGTAAAACTTTCTGATGCAAATTTTTTTTTGGTGAATCAGAGAATTGTGCAACATTGTGGGTGCATTTCTTTCATGGTTAGGTTTAAACACAGAGCAGGAGTGACAGGATGCAGACCAATGGAAGAGACCAGTATGATAGAGGGAGATACCAGTGTAAGAGAGGGAGAGAGACCAGTATGAGAGAGAGAGAGAGACCATTATGTGAGAGAGAAAGAGAGAGACCAGTATGAGAGAGATAGACAGACCGGTATGAGAGAGGGAGAGAGACCATTATGAGATAGAGATACCAGTATGAGAGGGAGAGACCATTATGAGTGAGTGACCAGTATGAGAGAGGGAGAGAGACCAGTTATAGAGATGGAGAGAGACCAGTAAGAGAGAGGGAAAGCAACCAGTAAGAGAGAGGGAGAAAGACCAGTAAGAGAGAGGGAGAGAGACCAGTATGAGAGAGGGAGAGATCAGTAAGAGAGAGAGTCCAGTGAGATAGTGAGAGAGATCAGTAAGAGAGAGAGAGACTAGTAAGAAAGAGAGAGACCAGTAAGAGAGAGAGAGAGAGAGACCAGTAAGAGAGAGAGAGAGACCAGTAAGAGAGAGAAAGACCAGTAAGAGAGAGGGAAACAGACCTGTGATGCTGCTGCTACAGTGTCCTCTTCTGTCTCATTTTAACTCTCATTTTCTTTGTCCTTCTCCTTCTCTATCATTCTCACTTGGCATCACATATCACATTTGGTTTGATGTCTTCATCAATCTTATTTTTCATTTCTTCTAAATTACATTCTAATTCATGTTTCAAGATGTCACTCATGTCTTTGTTTTCTCTCCTTCTCTACTACCCATGTGTCTGTCTTTGAGAGTGAATATATATAATGCAAGTCTCTGACTGGTGTCAAAGGCATTCTCTCTCTCTCTCTCTCTCTCTCTCTCTCTCTCTCTCTCTCTCTCTCTCTCTCTCTCTCTCTCTCTCTGTGTCTCTCTCTCTCTCTCTCTCTCTCTCTCTCTCTCTCTCTCTCTCTCTCTCTCTCTCTCTCTCTCTCTGTCTCTGTCTGTCTCTGTCTCTGTCTGTCTTACATACACACACACACACTCTCTCTTTCTGTCTCACGTACACACACACCTGATGCCCAGTAGTCTCAGATGTGTGGTAATGGCTCTGTCAGTGTTGACAGTTGGGGATGAAGGATTATTGGGCGGGGAGATCTTTACTAAGTTGTCACTGGTGCGTCCATGTCGCTGGGAGAATAAACATGTTTGGATCCTGTCATAACATGACAGCTCTATAAACAAGGTGACCGCAAAAGGGACCATTTAGACTGAGTCTTTGTGCTTGTGTGTGCGTGTGCACGAGTGTGTGTGTGTATACTGTATGTGTGAGTGTGTGTGTGTTGGGCTTGCAAATAGACACATTAAACAGATTCTAAAAAAGACAAAGAACCTCCAGTCAGCAGCCTATTCTGGTGCAAGGATATTACTTTGCAAGATCCGCAAAGAGCCTTATGATGCAGGAAGTACAGGACAGTGCATTATGGGTACAGGTTTACCTCTCGGTCCAGGCCTGCTGCCACGGTAACGATATCGCCGGTCTCACTGTTGATGGTGAACATGTTGGGGATGGGGGTGTGGGGCGTCTGGGACAGGATCCGGTAGCGCACCATCCCGTTAGCCGTCGTGTTGTCATCAGCATCAAATGCTGACACATGCATCACATACGACCCTGACAAAAACAAGGCAAATATAGTAGATTATTATTATACACAGTCGGGTATAGACACACACATACACACACACACAAATGCACACTACCCGACAAGTACCTTCTCTCCTCATTAAATTCACTGTCTCTCTCAGGTCTCTGCATCTCCATCCCTCTTTATCTCCCTCTGCTGACTGTCTTCCTAAGTTGCTTTATCTCTCTATCTCTCTCTCCCACTCTCTCACCGGCCCCTGTCTCCTCTCCGTCTCCCTCTGCAGCCGGGGGTTTCCAGCCATCCTAATTGGCAGAGATACTGATATCATCCTTGTGACAGCCTCTGTCTGAGGATAATTGTAACCACAGCTCCCATTTCAAACTTCATTACATTTCAAAGCAACATTTGTCAATGGCTCAGAGAGAGCAAAGGAGGGTTACAAAGGGCTCCGAGAGGAAGGAGAAGAAAGACATGGAGGAAGGGATGAAGGGGAAAGGAATGGAGGAGAGAGAGGAGGAGAAAACACTCCATGTTTGGTTTGGTTCCAAGTGAGGAGACCATCAATCTGTCAGCGATCTCTCTCTCTAGAGATCGAAAGAGAGAGATGGAGAATCACATCGTGTCACCAATCGCCTGGGTAATTTCATTACGAAGCACTCTTCGGGGGCTTAATGTGGACCCTTTGTATGGTCGTCCTGCTCTGTCCCTGACAGGATTAGGTCCCTTTAATGACTCTTTAATTTGGAAACTAATTCAAGTCTGTAATTGGCTTTCCATTGAAATCACTGGAGCTCTAAATTCTTAAACCCTTTTTTATGATTATTGTTGGCTGAATGTCACACATGCTGCCACAGAGGTTCCCTGGAATGTACATTGTGTATGTGTGTGTGTGTGTCTGTGCAAGGAAATGGCGGTTAGGGAGTGGTGCAGCACAATAGCCTCTGGATAAGCAGAACGAGAGAGACAGAGAGAAAGTAAGGGATGAAGGCTGCAGAGAGCACCTGGAAACCTCTTCACTGCATCTCTGGTGTGGTGCAATAAGCCTTGGCTCATCAACCACACACACACATTCACACATTCACACATTCACTCACACACACACATACGCACACACAGACCTCATCTCCTGATTCTTCTGCTGTGAAACAACACCTAAAATGAGCCAGTGGTATGACTGCGAGGTACATTTAATCCTGCATATTCCTTCTGGCCACAGCATCACATCTTTATGGGCAGCACTACAACAGGCTCACTGATGCCATCCCTCTGCCTTGGAGATCCCTACAGCGGAATGGAGAAACGTTCTGATGCCAGACAGATTCACTGGTACTCCTCTTTTCTACACTGGTCATTCATTGGTCCCTCCTTCACCTTCATCCCTCATTTCCTTTCTTTTATTTCCCTGTTTATGTCTTTCAGGCACAGTTCCCTTCTTTTTATTATTACTCAGTCCAACCATCCCTTCAACCACTCATCCCTCCCTCCCTCCCTCCCTCCCTCCCTCCCTCCCTCCCTCCCTCCCTCCCTCCCTCCCTCCCTCCCTCCCTCAGGCTGTACCTGGCTTGGAGCCTTCATCCACAGAGCCATTGTAGACCTGGTTCTTGAACTCGGGTCGGTTGTCGTTCATGTCGATGACATAGATGTACAGGTCTATGGGGTTCTCCACCTGGTTCCCGTTCATGTCCACAGCATGGGCCCGCAGCTGGGGAGGACACAAAGAGGTCAGAGGTCATGAAGGACAGAAGTTTGTGAGATTCTTCAACAGTCAGACATTTCTTTAATGACTTGCCTAGAACCACTGTATGAGCAGTATATTTTCAGTGCACATTGTATATTTCTTTTTGGAGTTTATGACTCTTTTCTTTATTTATTGCTATAAGTAACATTGACATTGGCACCCAGCCTTGGGGTGTGTAGTATAGAGAAAACAACACTTTTATTCAATGCAGACAAAGCTACTTATGCAATCTGACTTTGTTTACAAGTCAGATAGCAGCCCTATGTGTCCGATAAGCCATTCCTTATGTACCTATTGTTGTTTTATCATAGCAGTGAAAGTCTGAACTCTATCAAACATAGTTTTACATGTATACTGGCATTGAACCAAACCTACATTCCTCCCTCCCCCATCTGTTTCCACTCAGGGGAGAGGAGGAGAGCGAGGGAATGACATGAACAAACAATGAATAAGAAGCAGGCAGCTTTCCGTGTAGCAAGGTGACTGCCATTTGCAAAGCACACAGAGCTAAGATAAAGGTCACAAGGCCATCCTGCTCCCAGAACTACCACCCCCACAATGCTCAGCAGATCTGCACAGTTAATGGGATTCAGGTGCAGCTTAGAAGTCCTCTCTGGCTTATTAGTTGGGAAGCTAGCTGTGCTTTTTTAACACACACATAACAAAGCTCAAACAGTTGGGACCCAGTATTGCAACCTTGACTACACCTTAGGGTAGTTCTTAATATTGCTACAACAGTAAAGGCCAAATTCAGAAATATTTTGGCCAAATAAGAAGAAAACAACCCAGTTGTAAGCACACCCTCCAGCTTCAATAACATAGCACATAGTGGAGGGGAGAAAAAATAAAGGAAGGTTTATACAGTTTCCTGCCTCCAACTGTACCAACAAAGCACTCTTATCTCTGCTACACCTAATCCTCACAACTTGTTCATACAAATAAGGCAAAAAAACTAACATCACAAGAACTGGCTCACTTTAAAATACCTAATGTTTGTCTCATAGTCTTAGATCTCAGGCCAACATTTTGTCCAGTTTGTTTGAGCAGGAATCCTAAAATCTCTTAACCTCTCTACAATATCACAAACGCAGTTAGTTGATCTGAGATGCTGGCTGGTTCCATCAAGATCAATAATGACGCCAATTCTCGGATTTCTCACAAAGTTTGGACATGGAATTAATACTGAAATCAATATGGGCTGACAAGCATGTGCAGGGATTTTTCCCTTTCAAGAAATGTGCAAGCAAAATGTTTGGATGAGAGCCGTAGTAGTAAAATCAAAATAATGTAACTGGGTTGTGAGGGAAATGTTGAGATTTCTGAACAGTGTGGTCTGTCTTCACAAAGCTTGTGAGAGGGTCAAACAGCCTACCAGATGAAATACATATTTTCTGCAAAAACAAGGATTCTGGGTGACAGTTCATGCAGGGTTTATTCAGGGTGCTCGTGCCTTTTGGGCATTTTAAAACGGATGTTATTTGAGAGGAGGACACCCAGAACCCTGATTCTATCACCATGTTGCTAAAAGAAAGGCTGGCTAGTGTTTAACATTTTAGAATCTATGTAGATCACTCTCTCTCTCTCTTTCTGTCTCTCTCACTGTGACTGTCTGCTTTATTTAGTTGTGCACTGGGGCACTATGGGCAGTTCAAAGGGACAGCCCCCCCCCCCCTCCAAACTCATCCCTATCTATTCCTACCTCTCTCTGTCTCTCTGGACAGGCTGACAGTCAGCTGGCATAAATAGTTTGTAGCCAGGGAGGCTGTCGGGTGGTGACAGGAAATGAGCAGCATTTCCCCTAGCGCTTCCTGTGCAGTGGCAGGTAAATATCCTCTTCGATCTCTCCATCCCCGACCCCCCCCACCCCCCCTCATCAGTTTCCCTCCCCTCTTGTCTTCGCTCTGAACCTCACAAAAATTGCATCTCCGGGTCTCCGTGAGGTTAATTTGACTTTACTTTTTCCTGTGTATTGTCTGATCTGGTCCTGCACCCAATATCCGCACACTGCCAATGTACCACGCCACCCCACTGGCAGCCTGGGCCTTATCTCCACCCCCCACCCTGCCCCCTCCCCATTCAATAACAGCAGGAGTCAGAGATTGCCGCCGTGTTTAAAGAAAGCTAAATGTAATTCAGGATCTGAATTAAAGTTATTATCTTGAGAGTGGAGGCACAGGAACAGAAGTCAACATGCATGGAGCAACATTTGGCACATGGCCAGCATCCAAATACAGATAACACTGGAAGTAAAACAATGCTGACTGCTGCTGCTTTTACAGCTCTTTTGTCCTCAAAATGTATCTGATTGGACGGGCTGCTTTGAACAGAAGACTTGGGAGGTAAGAAAAGTTTAGCTTTCTTTTGTCTTTGACCAAAGCCAGTTCATTAAATAAATGCCCAATGTTAAATATCAACCTCGCTGCCAAGTATCTTTGAGAAATTCATCCCCATGACCTCAGTGTCCAATCCACACCTCAGAGGCCTCTCTATTTCAAATCAAGTTTTGTTACTCATCTCAGTTGAGTTTCTGCCTCAGTGGGACGGGTAGGAGTGTCCTGTTCACACAGAAGACTCCATCTCCTGCCTCTGTTCTCCAGAGGCTTATCTGTTCTGCCCTGGATGCTTTTCCTCTGCAGCCAGCAAGAGGGTCTAACTCAGGCAGCCGTCACCAAGCCGGGGCCTTTCCTAGAAATCATCCCATCGATCCTACATTCTCCTAGGCATAAATCTACTCAACCCCAGCTGAAACAGTGGGGCCTCCAGGCCCTGCAAAACTGCAACTTACATTCAAATAAGAAAAAGAGAAAGTGACCTATGAGCCAAATGACCTAAATTCTTGCCAGATTAAAGTGATGATTTTATAGTAATGAATGAATGAATGAATTCTATACTATGTACGTATTAACGTGTACTTGTGTGTGCGCATGTGTGTGAGCATGTGTGTGTATTTGTGTCTCACATGGTAGGATGAGCGCTGCTCGCGGTCCAGAGGTTTGGTAACAAACATCTTCCCAGCCACAGGGTCAATACTGAACACCTCGTTGGGGGGCTGGTCTGCCCCCACCCCTGTGATGCTGTACCGGATCGAAATGTCCCGGTCCTGGTCCGACCGGATCTGCAACACAACAAACACACACACCAAAGATATCACAACACACCACCTTTCTTTGCGCATGGCTGTTTGTGCTTCTCCACTAACCACATTCAAAGCTCGGTGCTGTTCACAGTAGTATGTGGCGATGTTTCAAATACAAATCCAGTGAAACAATGCCTTCCGTACACACATACACTCACACACACACATACACACAGACGCTAGCGCGAAAACACACACACACACACAAACACACACCTACACACGCACTTCCTTTGTGCAATTTAATCCATTGGTTTAATATGTAAGATGTTTATTATTCCAAGTCCAGTTCATGATATAGCAGCTGGCAGTGCAATGCTCCTTTCCAAGCACAATCATTGCAGCAATCAGAGACTGTACATTATTCATCTGACAAATACACACAGGGACACACACGACCATACACACACACATGCACACACACACATCCATCATGGCTTGGCACTCCCAGCCCTACCCAAGGATTTCATTACTGCTAAAGTACGGCACACGCAGAACGCATTCCGTTTGGCAGAACTGGAGTGCTTCAGGAAAGAAATTCAATACATTTCAGGGGAGGAGAAATGAAATCAACATACATTTGCAAATAACGTTTTTCATCTCCTCAGTGACTTAGACAGTTGGAGTTTTAAAGACTCACTGGATTGCTGTTGAGAAAACTGGTACATTGTAAGAAGAAGAAAAGATAAATATGTGAATGAACATGGAGAGTTATATTCTTCTGCGCTGTAATTAGGGAAGTGACAGCAAGCTAAGGGAGAATAAACTGTTTCTGAGGAAACAAAGATAAACTGCTGAAAAGAAAAGCCTATGACAAGATTCACTTCAAAAACATACCATACTTACTGTATACGTTCATCCAGCACACACACACAACACTGAGCTGGAGAACAGTGAAGAACACAGCGTGCTAGGATGAAGCGTATGTGGGAGAGGTACATAATGGCCTCCAGCCTACTCCTGCCTTCCAGAGCAGATAAAGAGCTATGAGGTGTGTTAAGTGCACAGCCAGGCCTGTGATTTGGCCTGAAGTGCTCAGTAATTGGGACTCATTTCGGGGAGTCTTTCAATTTAGCGCCCAAATAAGGTCCAAGCCTCCAATCTCCCCATCTCCCTCCATTAGAGAAAAGAAAACCAGCATAGTCCAGCTATTTCAGCAAGTCCAAGTAACACCCCCCCCCCCCCACAAATATATATATATATATACACACACACACACACACACACATACACACACATGCACACACACACCCTTCCTACCCTAGAGACCAAACTCTCTTCTCCAATCAGCAGTTATTTCAGGAGAGGCACATGAGTGCCCCTAAAGAGAAAGACTCCATGAAAGTTGTCTCCATCTTTCAGCACTCATGGCACCAATTTGCCAGTGTGTTTGACATGCCAGGCTCCTGCCCACCAAGCGCCTCGCTGGAGCCTAACAAGGAGAGGGAAAAGACCCACAGCATCAGGTGTCATCTACACTAGATCTGGCAGCACAAAAACACCCAGTCATCATCATCACCATCATCACCCGACACTCCAGTCTTCTTGGCTTGGTTGTGGAGACGCTGGTTGGGTAGAGCCTCCAGCAGCCCCCATCTCATCACAAGGTCTGCGGCCCAGCACTCAATCAGGCACAGAATCTGATACATTGTGGGAAACATGAGCTATCAGGGCAAACTCAAGGAGGGCTTTTAGAAACCACCCTAACACAGTTTAGAAATGCATGTTTGTGTGGGTGTGTGTGTGAACTTAAAATGCTCCTTAGGGGAATTTTATGATCACCTCTTATGAGTTCAGTGAGATACTTGCACACAGGTTTGATAATATGAATACAAACTGCTGGCATTGGCTAAAAGTGCTTGAAAGGAATACCATCTTATGCAAGAAACAGAATATAAACAGCAAGCTAGGATGACCTCGCCTCGCCTCTCACAGCTTCTCCTCCATGTTGTGTGTCAGGACAAAGACATTGACTTTAACTACTGCTCCTGATGTGATGTCATCCACAGAGCCACTCTACGGACACATACAGTATACCCTCTCACTGTCTTTCTTTCTCTCTGTCTCTCTTGCTGATTTTCACTCACTAGGTCTTTTCCTCTATTTTAGGGGGTTTCCACGAGGACAGAAATCGTGCCTGAAAAATGCGACTGCATCACTCAGAGCCATATACTGTAAATCCTTTCCCAGTTAGGAAGTGATAGCGCTCCTTCATTTCCTCTGGATTTGTCCCACCCCCTTATTTCCCAGTCGCTTCCAAATGCTCCTGCTTCGGGGGGGGGGAAATCAGCTGCATGTTTCCAATCCAGCCAATTAACTCTCCCTCCCACTATGTTCACACAACATCAGCGGAATACTAAGACACTGCCAGCATCATTACAGTGACTGGCTTCCGGCATGTGTTTGTTTGTGGCTGTTTGTGTTCCACATTCTGTTAGCGTTCTATCATTCTGAAGAACATTTAGCAATTCATCAAATCAAGGAATCCAGGACAGATTTGTAGTTTAGTTTGGAGGTTCCTTTTTATATTTATTTCACTAATGCGAAACTATTTGGTTGGATTTTCTTTCTTTTCTTATTGTGGTAGTCTTTGTAATTGCTCCTCCCTTTCTCAAGCAGCATGACAGATGGAATGTCACCTATGTCACCTCACTGTCATCCTGGCCTCCCAGATGCACGTACAGTCGGACACATACAGACCCACACAGAAGGACGAAATGTGTTGAACAAGAAACATCCCTGTCTATCATTCTGGCTTCCATGAACAATGGATCAGGAAACACATTTGTCTCCTTGTAACTCTTTCTCTCTCACACATGCAAACACACACTAAAGTATTGGATACTCAGTAGTTCTATGTTGAGTAATGAATGGTAAAGGGATTCATTTTAAAATACTTTAATAATAAAAGGCTATAATAATAATAATAATAGAACTTTTCATTTTTTTGTTCTGAATCGTCTTTATGAAAGAAGTGCATGTGTGTGTCTGTAGAGAGTGACAGAGAAGAAAGTGAGAGTGAAAGAAAATTATAAAGAGAAAAAGTGAAAGAAATAAAGAGAGAGAGAGAAAGAGACAGAGAGAGAGACTGTATCATCCATCCCCAGAAAGCAGGCACTGGCTAAATGACCTATTTGTCGACGGATCAAAGCAATTCCCATCATTACTGACAACTTGTCTGGGTCTTAAGGAGATCTTATCGGTGAGCTTAGCTCCCTTCTGCCAGAAAATAAATAAATAAAACTCAACCAAATGAGAAATGATAATGCTAGCGTGTCTCCTGGGACAAGGTGGCAGAGGAGAAGACAAGGAGAAAGAGGAAGACTAATATAAACCCTGGTTCCTGCTACCAGGCTAGGTTCTGGAGTCTCAGGAGAGCAGAGGAGAACCCTGTCAACATCTCTCCTACGGACTCCAAACATCAGCTGCTGGAGTGCTTGTGCGCCGTCTTCTTCTGGTGATGTGGGTGTTTACAGTCACCTGTGAATACTGAGGTGCACTTCCATCTACACAACACAGGCATGTCTGTTGACGGACTAAGCAACTGCAAGTGGCTATGGCAGTAGCACAGCCCTTAGCAGTATTAGCTGAGGAGGTTTGCTTTGGAGTTGCTCTCCTTGCAAGGGTTGGCTTCAGCAGGTTCAGCTCAGGCTGTTTGAAGATGAAACCAGTTCAGCTCAGGCTTGCTGTTTGAAGCCTGGGCAGGGCAGGATGTCCCTGGTCTGTGTGATATTGGAATGCTTAGTGCATTCTGCCATTGTGTGTGTTTTCATCTCCGGTACAAGAGCCCTTCTGAGCCCTGCCCACGCTGTAGCCTTCTCACTAGGGCACACTGAGACAGAGGAGCATACTAAACAATGGAAGGTAATGCACATATAAAAGCCAACCGTACACATACTCTCAGCAAGAAAAAGACATACCACAAGACTCACTCTGACATGGGGAGGTGAGTGTAACTATGGCAACAGAAAAAGACATCTAAACATACATACACTGTACGAACATACATTCAGCCCAGGAGATGAATGACAGGAGCTTTTCCAGTCTGGAAAACATGATAAACATCAGAACATGTGCAGAAACGGCCGTACAAATGTTTTGCAGGCCATTGTATGTGTCCGCTCTAGAGAGAACTAGAGCGTTACAGCCTAATCTAGAACATGATCTTTGTTTGAGCCAGACAGACCTGTCCAGAGGAGGGATATCTGAGGATGGAGTACGGATGTTTACTTGAACATTGAATAAGGTTTTAATGTGGTAATGGAGAACACTTCGAGAGGGCCTCCTTCCAGAAGGGTTGATATCATGTCCTGGCTGGCCTGCAAACTTTTTTTTTACATGAAAAGAAAATCTTTATACTTTGTTCTTTGTGCAGTATTTATCCCAAATACTTTCATATTGTGTCCGGAATAATAGAATATACTAGCCACTTAGGTGTAGACTGTATGTCTACAAAACAGAAGAAACATCTAAAAAGCTGCATTTATCTTTGGAGAACAAAACATTGTGTTTTGGATTAGGCTGGACTACAGCAGATCTGTACTCCAAATAAAAGAGAAACATAGCAATCAAATGAGATTGAGAGGGACCCGTGGGCTTTTACTGACAGAGGGACTGAAGCAGAGTAAGGGACACAAACACACGCAGGCCTGTCACACACTAACTGAGCCAGTCAGGGGCTGTGGTCTGCTTCTTCCTGCTCGTCTCAAGGACTGACACTGGTTGAGAGGGAGTCAGGATGAGAACCTTCAGCTTTCCTCAGGAGTACACAGCCAGCACCTTACATCCTGGAACATCCCCCCAGTGCTGGAGCTAGACAAACAGGGACACTACAAATATTCAGACAGACTGGAGCAAACAGGTAGATATTTACCTGGTGCAGCAGAATAAAGCCTAGCTTACTCTGAGGCATACAGACAGAGGCCGTCGAGTCACACACTGACTGGGGCTCAGAGGGGAACGACCGTCAACAAAAGAGAGGTGAGGATGTGCCAGTGCCACACTGCTGCTCCTCACACCCTCATGGAAAACAACCAAACCAAACCTTGTGTACTGCATGGTGACCCAAGCAGACCAACAGTGAGTAAGAATAATAATCCACTTGACAATATTAGTGAAAAGAATGTGAACTAATGAAAGTTGAGCTGTGAATTACTTTTTCAATTAGAAAACATGTGAAAGGAGTCTCGTCATGAATAGGGCCGGCTTCCGCCCTATTAGGGAAGCTATTCTCCCGGGAGGTAACAAAGGCTTGACTCTCTCTCCTCTATGAAAGAATGGGAGAACGTAGGCATTGTAGAGGCAGACGAGAGGCTGCAACCCCTCCTGCCAGGGTTAGGAATGAAGGGGCAACCATCTTTCTCTTTTCTCTTTCTCTTTCTTTCTTTGTTAGTCTCTCTAATTTTCTCTCATTAAGAGATTGATTGAATCATGAAATCACTTCTGGATGCATGAATTACTTCTTTAGTGGGTCCCTGAGATATTCACAAGGACAATATCAAGACCCCACCTCTGCTTCATAACCCCCTTCCAATCTGGATAATTAGACAAAACACTATGGGGGACTTTCAGAGGAGGGGGCCAGAGGGGTGAATGTGCTGCTACTGCACTTTTCTCCCCCATTCACCCCCACCCCACACACACACACACTCACACACAATATACAGTACCCTCTCCCCCCCCCCACCCCACACACACACACAGTTCCTGACCCCCCTTCATTCTTCCCTCCATCCCTCCCTCTCTCATTCAAAATCTATCAGGCTGCAGTGAAGAGGAGAAATGCAGAGTAGTGAGAAAACAGAGGAAGGAGAGTGTGAGAAAAAAAGAGTGTCTGAATAGACTACATCAGCAGAACTCTAATGGGCTGTGGAGGACTAGTGACCAATGGGACTGCAGCCAAGGTTCCTACTGCAATTGGATTGGCCAGGGCAGGGACAATAGGCTGCTGGAAAAATATTTATTGAGGGGTAGAGTTTAGCATAGCGATCGTCTTGTACTTATAACCTTGCCTATGGCTTCTTAAAACTCATATAGACACATATAGGTTTGAACAAAGGTAGTTTGAGTGTGTGAATTGCTGTTTACTGTATGTGCCACAATCAGTCCAACCACACACACACACACACACACACTAAGGAAGCATCATGCTGTTCCGGGTCCCAATCAAGCCAGTTGGTCTTGTGAATAGTGCACTGTGTGTGTGTGTGTGCGTGTGTCTTCTCTTGCCCAGGGGAGTAAATACCTTGGAAGTGGCACCAGGTAGACAGCTGCCTGGGGGATGGAGAGGTGTAGAGGTGGTGGGGGGGAGTGTTCATGTTTGATGTTGACTGGATGTCTGACAAAACGGATTTCTCCTTGCCAAACCTGCATCATGCCAAGCATAAGCATGCTGGAGATAGAGCTGGACCACATCAGACTGCTGTGTCTAGAACACTCACACACACACACTCACACACACACACACACACACACACACACACACACGCACACACACACACACACACACACACACACACACACATTCATTCCAACCACAGCCTTCTCCAGTCTGTGTCAGTATGTTTCCCATGATGTTTTGGCTCAGTTCAACCCAGGGAGGGAATCTGCTTGGCCAACTCTCACTCAGCCTGTGTCTGTCCAGCTGTCATTTTGACAAATGAACCTGGGTAAAGAGTGAAGTGTGAGAACATGGTGTGTGTGTGTCTGTGTTTGTGTGCATGCGTGTGTTTGTTTATGCCAGTGTCCATTTATTTGTGAGCTCAGGAGGAGGGTTGAGATGATTTGTCTTCACACACTTTCACAGCCATATCCTGACCCTCCCTTTCATGACTGAAATTAATCAGAACCCAGTGGAAACTGGCACTGGCCCACCGCAGGTGTGTGTGGCCTGCAACTGCCTCTTTCCGCTAGCTGGAAGCCTCGCAGTGGCAACAGACCAAAGCCCAACATCTTGGCCAGTATCACCTCAAGTATTATTAATCCCACGAAGCCCAGTGAAAACTAAAGACTCTAAAACAGTTCAGCGTATATGGAATGACGTTTCCAGCCCAACACAACAGCCTGTGATGATGCCGTATGCGAGTCCCTGGATGCAGAGATGCCTGGAGGCTTGGAGGGACTTCAAAAACTCTTTATGAACATTGTGGGATATTAAAGCTTTATGAGTGTTAGAGGAAATGTTCTTTTCTCCTGAAAACCAAAAGAAATCCCAGGCGTCTGGGTCTACTGGTAAAGATATTTATAAGTGAAAGGCAATAAGGATGCAGCTATGTTTAGGGACAATGTATAACACCTTTATCTGGTCTTAAACTGTTTATCTGAACAGAAGTTTCATTGACAAGATGTGAACCATTTTAGATGGAGAGTTGTACACACAAATAAAGGAATGCACAGCGCATGCGTATGAGAGGCCGTATAGGCCTTAATTCATACTTGATCTCACATACACGCCATGACCTCACATATATACCATCATACTCTCACATATATACCATTATACTCTCACGTATATACCATTATACTCTCACATATACACCATTATACTCTCACATACACACCATGACCTCACATATATACCATTATACTCTCACATATATACCATTATACTCTCACGTATATACCATTATACTTTCACATATATACCATTATACTCTCACATATACACCATTATACTCTCACATATATACCATTATACTCTCACATATATACCATTATACTCTCACATATATACCATTATACTCTCACATATACACCATTATACTCTCACATATACACCATTATACTCTCACATATACATCATTATACTCTCACATATACACCATTATACTCTTGCACATAAACTGGCATACTCTCTTACACACACAAAAATACCGTCTTATATGCACCATCATACTAAAGTATGACAATATATGTAAGAGACAAATAGTATGTGTGAAACAGAATGTTACTATATGCAAGAGAATAACAGGATGTGTAAGAGAGAATACTTCTCTCTCATATAGACAAGTATTCTCTCTCACATAGACAAGTATTCTCTCTCACATAGACAAGTATTCTCTCTCACATAGACAAGTATTCTCTCTCACATACACAAGTATTCTCTCTCACATAGACAAGTATTCTCTCTCACATAGACAAGTATTCTCTCTCACATAGACAAGTATTCTCTCTCACATAGACAAGTATTCTCTCTCACATAGATAAGTATTCTCTCTTACACATCCTGTTATTCTCTTGCATATAGTAACATTCTGTTTCACACATACTATTTGTCTCTTACATATATTGTCATACTTTAGTATGATGGTGCATATAAGACGGTATTTTTGTGTGTGTAAGAGAGTATGCCAGTTTATGTGCAAGAGTATAATGGTGTATATGTGAGAGTATAATGGTGTATATGTGAGAGTATAATGGTGTATATGTGAGAGTATAATGGTGTATATGTGAGTGTATAATAGTGTATATGTGAGAGTATAATGGTATGTATGTGAGAGTATAATGGTATATATGTGAGAGTATAATGGTGTATATGTGAGAGAATAATGGTATATATGTGAAAGTATAATGGTATATATGTGAGGTCATGGCGTGTATGTGAGAGTATAATGGTGTATATGTGAGAGTATAATGGTAAATACGTGAGAGTATAATGGTATATATGTGAGAGTATAATGGTATATATGTGAGGTCATGGCATGTATGTGAGACCAAGTATGAATTATGGCTTATACGGCCTCTCATACATGCGCACACACACACACAGACACACACATACAAACCCACAGATTTATTACAAGATGGATACAAGGCACCACAGGCCTGTGACCGTATTCATTATATTAACATGAACGGAATGTGAAGGAGGGCTTTCTTTCTAAATGACGGAGTAAATAGGATCAGATTTTTCTGGTAAAGGCCCCAATTTTGATTTCCTTCACACATGTCCTCGAGGTAAGAAAGGCTGAAAGAGGAAGAAATGGAAAAAATACAAGCACATTAAGTGAGATTAGAATTTTACATCAAATGACTGGCATCCAAAGCGCTCCAATTCAATTCAACCTCATGCCCAAGGACTTTTTCTCTGGCAAGTGCTCTTTTCTTCCATTTCCCCTAAATGCCTGTTTTTGTGACTGTGATTTCATTCAGAAAAAAAGGAATGGTAGCATTGTGAAGCCTTGTTGTAAACTTTGTGTCTGTGTATTTGTCTTCCTGTCTGCATCTTAAATGGTAAGATGTGTCCTTTCCCTATGCCTTGCCTGCATAGGGCTCTTGTTGTTTGTCTCTTAGACTGGTCCTAAGGTATTGTTTCAACAATAACCATACTCAGTTGTGTTACTTTACTTTGTGGGGTCTCCAGGGCCCAGAGGAGGGCTGTTTGTAAAGCTGTTATTTCTCTGTCTCATAAAGACCCACTCATTCACTAGGAGAACAGCCAGAACTGCTGTCCTTGACCCTTAGATAACTCCGAGGTCTTCAAGAAAACATGATTTACTGTTTCATTTAACCAGAGATGGAGCCAGCAAAACCAACGTCATTGTTATAGCCTGATGTGAGAGATGAGTTAGTGCCCCCTTTACAAGGTTCACACACACCTTACATTCATTATTTAAGGAGTTAAGGAGCAGTTAAGGAGTGTTAATGAAGTGGACACTTGTGTTTATAGGGTTTAATGATGATTACATTGTATGTTCTCCACTGTTTCGAGAGGAAGATGTGACCCTAATAAAAGCCATAGCATTTTATATCAAATTATGAATGGATATACAATATCTACACATGGTTAATTAAGCATAAGTGAACATAATTAAATGCTTAAAAGGAAAGTTAGGTCCATGTACTAGATGTTACAGTAGTTAATGTTTAACTAATGCATTAACTAATATCAATGTACCCTTTCTGGAAACCATTGTTTCCATTGTGCTTTTCTGCTTAGATTTTTTCCACGAGTGCAAACTCTGAGTTGATAAACAGCGAAGCATTTAATTTGAGTCTCACACTGATGAGTAAAGAAGCTAAATTATTTTTGTACATTTACATAAATGTAGCAATCATTTGTTTCCCATTGGAAATTGTACGAGACTCAGTTTCCTGGGGATGCAAAAAGCAATGACATTGATCTGACTAATTTCATTACAGGAAATGAAATAAAGTTTGTCAGGCATTTATCATCCCAGAGACCTGTGTAGAAGGCATGGCCACATGCTACTGTTTATGTCCTTTCGTAAATCTCTCAGATGTGATATATTATTAAAGGTTTTCACTGAACTCCTATTTTTACTATGCTGTTTCCACCTTTTCTCCCCCCTCTCTTTCTCCCCCTTACCTCGCAAGGAAAACCATGCTGCTTCACACACTCAGACCGTCTGTTGGATACTGGACCAGTGCGCCATGCTGACGGCAGGGAAACCATATTTCCATCCAGGTTACACTAATGGTCTGACCTGTCAAACAGGCTGGATATAACCCAGCCCTGATCCTAAGACTCCATTAGCTAGCATCACAATGAACACTACTTTCACCTTACACTCTCATTCTCTCTGTACTACTGCCAGCTTAACTCTGATAGAGAAACACTGATGGACCGAGTCACTGGCAAATTGCTTCCTTTAAGAGTTTAAAGAAGAAACCCAGCTTCATTCTGATTGCAGAGAGACCAGAGTTAGGCCTCATTACTCACATAATGTATTTTCAGACAGGCTGAGTACTAGTCTGTACATCACAAGGACATCTGCCACAGTTTGAATCATCAGCGCACGCACACCAGCGAGTTTCAGAGTAAATTCAAGTTTCAGAATGTACATTTCTGAGAAAAGTCATTGACTGCCAAGAAGAGAGGAACAATAAATATCAAACTGTGTGTTTAGAGATGATGATTTAAACCATAGAAGACTGTGAATGCTTATGCTGGAAGAGAACAGACCAGGGGGCTTTGGAAGTAAAACATCCAGAGAGAATTCTTCAGGAGATTAAATCAAACAAAGAGCGGTTGAAATGAGCCAAGATGTGTTATTGAATAAAACAAGGAGCCCATGAATCGCTGACACTGCTGTTGGCCCTTACTCTTGTAGAAGACAGAATTGTAGACAAAGGTCCTCATCCTCTCCCTCCAGCATTTCCTCCTCCTCCCTTCCTCCTTGTAGATGAGGTGTTCTCACATCCCATCGTTCTCTCTCTGCTCTGTCTGTTCTATCGACATGATGGACTTCATTACTTCCTTTGTGTGTGGTTGTAGTTGGGTGTGTGTGCATGTGTGAATGAAATGGCCTGTGTGACTGCCAAGTAGAGGTGATGCAGGGTCAAACGTTCCTCCACACAGTGAGAGGTAAAACGGGACAGAGAAAGAGAAAGCGAGAGGGAGGGAGAGAGAGAGAAAGGCTTCAAGACTAAACAGAACTCAAATCAAAATAAGCCACAGTGCAACATTGAATGTGTTCATACTGCCCACTTGGTGTGTCCGAGCCATTGACTATTTTCACAGCCTGAAATTTTTGGGCACGGAAAAAGAGTTCCGTGCAATTTAACATGCATAAAACATTCCATATGGGGAACAGTGTGGTTTCCTAGTTACTGGGACTTGGACAAGACTGAGATCCTTAAATACTCCCTGACCCTGGGGTTCTCCCCTTCTGCGGTTTCTCTGGTGGACTGGCTTCAGAAAACAAGATGAAGTCCTGTACTTGGCTTGGCTGTTTCGCCTCATTGTTCAGGGATGAAACAAAAATGCAACCAAACAAAACCCTAAACAATGTGCGCATACAAAAGCATTGGCGCGACACATGCACCACACAGTTCTTTTGTTAACTGCCTGAGTAGGACAAGCTTTTTTCTGTGCGTGTGTGTGTGTCTGTGTATATGTGCGAGAGCATGCCTCAGCAGGAAGACTGGAGAGGGATGAAGCGTCAGATTGGAGCATTGCGCTGCGGTGTGGTGTGTGCTGGCACACTACGAGGAAGCAGACGCCAGAAGGGTTCATTAGACCCTGAGGAGGCCACGGACATGCCGGGCTCTGGGAAGTCTATCAGACCCAAACACAGCCCCAGCCTCCACTCTAATCCTGCCCTGTCCCCACAAACACACAAACACACCAATACAGAAACACATGCATGTATACACACACACACACACACACACACAATAAGCTCTCTATCTCCCTCTTAAAAATACACAAAACACATTCATACTCACACACGCAGACATAAACAAACAAACAAACACACACACACACTCTTCCTCATATCCCATTAAATCCTCTGACTCAATAAGCTGCGGCTCAGCTTACTTTTTCTGTTGCACCCTATTCTCTCTCCTGTTCTCTCCTTTCCCGGCCATGTGTGTTACTGCCGTGTCTGTCAGTGGAGTGGTGTAGTCATTAATCACGGGTAAACATACACTGAAGATGGAGAGGGCACCTCGGGGGCTTCTCTCTCCTGTTCTCAAAAGCTCCACAGGGTGACAGGGAACTGCAGTGCAAGTGCTATGGCAGCTAGGCCGAGTAAACATGCACACAGATGTCATACACACACACCCGCTCTCGCACACGCGAGCACAGCCTCGCAAATACAGACGCACCCCAACACCGTCTCGAGCACATACACATGGGGCGCGCGCACACACACACACACACACACTGGAGGAAGCTGTTGTTTATTCAAGAGGCTAGCCCTTCATGTAGAGAGGCAGAGAGGTGCAGTAGGAGGCTGCTGCTGGATGGAGCAGGCCCAATTTACACCATATCGAAATAGGATGCCAGTTTGTTTTGAACAGTCATCAACAGCTACATTGTATTGTCTAGTCTCAATTATTTGTCAATACTGGGACATCCGACGGCAAATAAAACCTCTGTACCAAAATGTTTCTCTTGCTGAAAATCAATAAAGGCTTTAGAAAATTACCCACTCACTAGAAGGACATTTATTTGGTGGGATGAGTGCTGCAGCTAAACTGTCTCTGTGGGATGTCAATCCATACCCTGTCAATAGAATGTTCTTTGATGCTTACTGTGGGAGGCAGCTACATATCTTACAAGTACATTTCTGCCAACTCTCTCCCAAGGGCAGGCTTAAACGATATGAGTCTTGTCACATAGATGGAGGGACAGCTCTTTGACGCTGAGATGACTCGGGTTGAACAGGGACTGATGTATAGGTGACGTCCATAAGTCTGGATCTCCTTTATAAAGGATGAAATGGGCGCTCTGTCAAGACAATCACTGGGTTCTCAACCCAATGGAGAGAGAATGTATGGACAGAATGGACGGGGACATTGGGGAACATTTTTTTCCCCAATTCTTTTTCTGAAAGGTAGAATAAGGGTAGAGCTTTGTAATGTAAATGTGTACTGTAAGTAAGAGCATGAAGATTAGGGAGACAGCAGAAGAGGAGGACGCCCAGAAGAACAGGAGCGAGGAGATGGAAGGAGGGAGATTCACACCAGAGCCCAGACAGGACGTAACCTAGAGCAACAGCTCCAGTCTCTACAGCAACAAGGTTCCTGCCCTGAACACCCAGCTCTCACGGCGATGACAGCTCACAGTTGTGGTCCGCACAGTCTATTTTCACAGCAGCTCTCTGACCTCAACCCAAACCTGCAGCCTCCAGTTCTCCAATCTAGTCATTATCTCCCTGCCTCAGAGCTGTTGCACCTCTGCCTCCCCGGCTTCTCACAGCAGATCGTTCTGGAGACCCTGGCACTGGGGGTCTGGGGGTTTGTTGGCTTTCTGCTGATGCGGGAGGGGGGTGGGGGGGAGGGGGGCGGGGGGTGGGGGGGGCAGTTGAGTCTTTATTTACCCAAGCAAAAAAAATCGATGGCTGTGTGCCGCAGGAGAAGTGTGTGAATCAATGGAAGGTTTCAAAAAGCCTTTCTGAAAAAATCAATGGCTCTTACATGCCATTGATGGTTGTTTGGCTTGAGAAGAAAGAAAACGACGAAGAACACCTGTTTATTGTGAACAAGTACTCACTCCTCTCTCTATTTTTCCCCCTATCATTATTTAGAACTTTTTTCTTATTTTCTCCTGAAAGGCTTTCATGTTTTCATTTGCTCCTTGGTGCAATCTCTCTTTTGTTTGTCTTTCTTCTTGGTGCTTTTTAAAGTTCTGCGGTGTCACTCATCCCTGTCTGCCGAGGAGAAGCACTCTGAAGCACTCTATCTTTGTTTCTCCACAACCAGAACATCCACCTTGGGAGAAGAGAAAACAATCCAGGGCTGCAAATAGGCTGAAGTCCTGGTATAGTGTTAGGTGACGTGTTCCAAGCTATAGACTTTGATGGCGCTGCATGTTAAAGAGCAATGATCTGCTACAGTTCTAGTGATGAACAGCATCAGTGACTCCGCTCTCGGGCCTACTATGATATCCTTCACAGTCAATGACCCCCCCCACCCCCGCATGTCCCAGCCAGTACTGGCCTAGGCCCAGTGACAGAGCGGAGCCATGTGGAGAAGCTAGTGAGGGGTGCTGTCACCCTGCCTGTCCCGCTGATGGCCCCTGGGTCTGGACTGGGAGAGGAGCAGTGCACTTGTGGGGCCCTGCTTCTCCTGGGTGTCACTCAGCTTTCAGCGGAATGACAGAACAGCCCATTAGGACCGGGATTGGCTTCACAGGCCATTAGGCAAGGTAGGCATGACACAGTCACTGCCACACCACACAGAGACACTATACTGAGGTAGGAGAGGTGGAGAGGAGGAGAGACAAGGAGGCAGAGAGAGAGATGGAGATTGACGGAGAGAAATAGATACTGGTAACTCCAACTAGCTATAATTTATTAGTAAAAAACTTAGACAGCTGTAACAAAACATGCTCTAACACCACCACTCGTTACTGTAGAAGATGTACAGTCCTTTCCCCTGTCTTGTCTCAACGGTATCAAATCAAAAAGCATTGGAAAGTTAAAAGCAACGCTTCACATGAGCACCATTTGAGCAGTTGATACAAAACAACAAATACCAAAACAACAAAATGGATGACATCACCTCCCCCCTCGGCTCCTTGTTAAATATCTGCTGGGTGCTGTATCTCCGGACGGCCCTCAGTGCCTCTAGACATTATTAGAAGAAAACTGGAAACCCCAAAGAGGCACCAACACGCCTCACTTCTCCCTCGCTCCCAGCTCCTCTCTCCCAGCCCTCCACCAGCCCCTAACGGCCCTATTTACAGCCCAGAAGTGGATTGTGTGGCTGCATTCTACTCTTCCAAATGCTTCTTTGATTCCGTCTACCGCCCCCCCCCCCCCTCCCCACACACACACCCCCACACACACACAAACACACTTACGAAACAAACACACATCAGAGCTGTCTGTCTGGGTGCTGATGGGCTCAGTGCTGGGGCTCAGGACTCCCAGCACTGTCAGGGTGACGTGCACCAGATCTCCAAATATTCCCCTTCTCACCCCCAAAACACCCTTGCTTTTCAACAAAGGCTCATAAACTTTCTCCTATTTCAAATGCTTTTTTTTTTCTTTACAAGAAAAAGTTCCCTTTAAGTTGCTCCGCAGGCTCCCCCTTGGGATTAGATGAAAACAGATTGCAAAACAAAGACAGGAAGACTAAAGAAAATGCTTCTTCTGCACAATTTGATACCAAAAGCTAAAACTGAGAGTGCTATGTAAACAGCCAGAGAAAGCTGATGGCAAGATATCCCAGATAAAGGGAAGGAAAGAAAGAGAGAAGGAAGGAAGGAAGGAAGGAGGGAGCAAAACAAGTGCTATATTTTACTGAGAGTGATGTTTTTTGATGAACGGCAGCACACACCACAAGCCCAGGGTTCCACAGCCTCTCTGGCTGAGACAAGCTGAGCGTTGTGTTGTGACAGAATCTCTGAATTTTAAACACTCAGCAGCGCAACCCTTCGCACAACAACACATTTACACAAACGTTTATTTATTCATGTTCGTTCCTTTTCCACACAGCTCTCTCAATCTCAACCTCCAACCCTTCTCCCTGTTCTGTTTATTTCCCATACTTTTCACAACTAGCTGAAATGTAATTTGTACCGATGCTAGTCACTGGCGTTGTTCCGCGATGCCGTCTCTGGAATACTGAATAAGCAGAGCTGTGTAGAATAATGATGAAGGGGAGGAGCAGAGGGGAGCAGAGGGGAGCAGAGGGGAGCAGAGGGGAGCAGAGGGGAGCAGAGGGGAGCAGAGCGGCTTGTGGGAGAGACTCCAGCCAGCACTCTCACTGCTCACAGTGAGTTGACACACAGCCTTATGAAAGCAATAAGGAGGGTTTAGACTGTGCTTCCACATGATTGTAGGGGTGGGATGGAGAAGGTTTCCATCTAATCAGGCTCTAAACCCTCGCAGTTCAAAACAAGATGCTTAACTGTTTAAGAGGGCCCTGGGGCCATAGTCTTATTAGACCTGAGAGGTTGCACTCCTGCCCTGCTTAGCTGCTAGGGTATTGGAGCTCTTCATGTTGTACTAGAGGCTTTCCTTTCCTTACTGTGGTGCCTTCTCACAAACCTTCAGTACACCCTGTAGTCGAAGGTCTGTGACAAATTGCATCTTAAAGGTAGCAAAAAAATAGCGCTGAACCTTGCTGAACTTCACTGGATTGCCTGAATAAAAGGCAAATGTTTTATTAGAGAAGCAAACAGTGAGAGAGAGAGAGAGAGAGAGAGAGAGAGAGAGAGAGAGAGAGAGAGAGAGAGAGAGAGAGAGAGAGAGAGAGAGAGAGAGAGAGAGAGAGAGAGAGAGAGAGAGAGAGAGAGAGAGAGAGAGAGAGAGAGAGAGAGAGAGAGAGAGAGAGAGAGAGAGAGAAAGGGAGAAAGGGAGAAAGGGAGAAAGGGAGAAAGGGAGAAAGGGAGAAAGGGAGAAAGGGAGAAAGGGAGAAAGGGAGCAAGCAGGCAGAGAAAGATGGAGAAGAAAAACAGGGTTGTTGTGAGGGCTCAGAGATATCCAGCTTCTTAGCTGTTCTGGAGGAGGAAAGCTCTTAGTCCAGTCAAGAGACCCCCTTGGTACATTACAAACTGTAATCTCATCACAAACACACAGTATAATCCCCCCATAATGACCAGTACATGCTCATCATCACCCCAGGGCTGTCCTGTCAGGCTCTCCTCTGCACGCAAGTGCTTCATCACCATGACCGCTTGGATTCTCAGGATTAGGGATGTGACCTGAAGCTTCTACTTACACTGACGAGCATCTGGGGGAAACGGTCCTCTAGAATTTTCAGGAACATTGATTGGCGGGATCACCCAGTCCCTCTTCTGTCGACGCAGCCCATTGGAGCTCGCCTGGCGTTGCCCTGGAAACATGATGATGGAAGGCGGGGCTTGGAACTCTTGCCTGTACTCTTTCCTGTCAGGGAGCCTCTCCTTTTCTCCGACGATCTGGGGAGACAGATAATATGGGCTTTATGCACACGTGTGAATGTGTGTGTGTGTGTGTACAGTACGTGTGAGAGTGAGCGAGACAAAGGGGAGCAGACCTTGTCATTTCCACCTGGCTGTAAAGTCCTGTACAGAACGGGCATGTCTTTGTCTGGGATTTAAGGCCCTATTCAGCCTGCCAAGGACACTGCTGAGCCACTTTTTAAAGACCAAATGCCACACAACACACACTCCTAACACACAAACTTCTCCGTTTGTAATGCTGAGTCAAGATCATTATCTTTTAGCTAGCCTTCAATTAACCCTCCACCTGGCTAGGATTAGGCCTGGGACCTTTATGAGGGAAATCGGAGTATTCATCAGAACTGGGTTTTATTAGTTCAATCTCTAAAGACTTTCAACAAAGATTCTTGCATAAAGGGTATAGAGCTTGAAATTACAGTAGTTTAACATATATTGAGCTGGATAAAATAACTTTCCTTTGCAGCATTTACTCTAAGGCATATTCTAAGCAAATGCAGTGTAAAGCTATCTATGCATAAAGCTCCTGAGAAGGTAATTACTTGTACATCAATAGACCCACAGAGAGCACAGTATTGCTTTTGAAACTTGTTCATGTGTTTATTTATTTCTGTCTCATATATATATATATATTTATATACATATACATATTACACATGTTGTGCAAATACAATATGTGTCCTAAGGCTGCAATACTGGAGATGAATTCCACTTTTTATAGCTACCTTTCAAGGTCTAAAAGCAAATATCAAAGTTACAGCCCACTTTCTAAAGTGCAGTACTGTAGGTTTCAACCTACACTTTGCCTGCGGGGTAGATGTTCATAAATACAGGAATTGACATGCAGTGGTTCTGGTTGTCACTTTATCTCAGTGATATGGGACAGTCTGTTAACCTAGGGTATTTTAGTGATACATGAGAGTCTGTTAACTTACAGTATCTCAGTGTTACAGAACAGTCTACTAACCTACAGTATCTCAGTGATACAGGACAGCCTACTAACCTACAGTATCTCTGTGTTACAGAACAGTCTACTAACCTACAGTATCCCAGTGATACAGGACAGCCTACTAACCTACAGTATCTCAGTGATACAGGACAGCCTACTAACCTACAGTATCTCAGTGATACAGGACAGCCCACTAACCTACAGTATCTCAGTGATACAGGACAGCCTACTAACCTACAGTATCTCTGTGTTACAGAACAGCCTACTAACCTACAGTATCCCAGGGTTCCAAAACAGTCTACTAACCCACAGTATCTCAGGGTTACAGGAGAAAACTTGTCTGCAGTTCACCAGATCTGTCATCACACTCAATCTCTCAACTATGCCGCTCTCCTCCTCTCACTCTCACTCTGTCTAGCTATCCCTTTCTCCCCCTTGCCCTCTCTCCATCGCTCTTTCAGTTCTATAGTTTTTCTCCCTCTCTCCTCCCTGTTGGCAGACCCTGACAGCTTGTCTCAATAATAGCTATTTACCAAGAGCAGGGAGTGCTAGCAGGGTAAGTGTATGGAGCTAGGATAATGCCTGGCTAACACTCTCCCCCAGGTCTCAGCACATAAGCTGCACCCACGTGTCCCATTGTTCCAGGGCAAGGAGCATGAGAGAACGGTGTAGGGTTCTGTGGTACAATCAAGGGAGTTATATTACCATGTGTGTGTGAGTGAGTGAGTGTTTCAATGTGTGTGTGTGTGTGTGTGTCTATGTCTCTCTGTGTGTGTGTGTCTCTCTCTCTCAGGGTGTCTCTGTGTGTGTGTGTGTGTGTGTTTGTCTCTGTATGTGTGTGTGTGTGTGTGTCAAGAGCCATGAGAAGAAATTCTGTAAGAAAAAGCTTCATGTATTGAGGGAGTCCAGGGAAGGGGGTTCAATCACCACAAATTTACATATAAAGAGGCTGCTGTTTTAATACCTATTCCAACATTTGATTTCACAGTTTTCACTTCCTCTCCCTCTCCCTCTCTCCCTCCGTGGCTTGTGGCCTTGTTGTTTGTCATTGGTAGTTAAAATGTTGAGGAAACACAGGAACAAGAACAACAACAGAGGAAGAAAGCAGGCCTTCTGGCAAACTTTGAATGCTGAGGGGTCTTGCTGCACGGCAAGCGGATTCTACTAATAGCCACCTCTGTGGAACTTTCCACAGTCTATAAACCTAGGCCTCTCCACTCTACCCCCCTGTAGTTCATGCCCGGTTCCCTCCAAAGGTGGGTTGTACCTGCCAGAGAAAACAATGCTTTCAAGCTCACTTCATTAGATGGACATCCAGGAGAAAGGCTTTTAAGGCTGCATTAAAGGAAACCTGTCTGAAGGGTTGGCATATGCTGTGTGTGTGCGTGGGAGTGGGTTTGTGTGTGAGTGGGAGGAAGGGAGGGAGGGAGGGAGGAGAGGGGGCGGTGTGAACCCGTCGGGGGAAGGTGTCGTGTTCAGTTAAGTCAACCAGGCCCCACATTTCAAACGTCAGGCAGGGGATGGATCAACACCGAGGGCGGGGCAGGAGGGACGGAGGAAGGAAGGAGGAAGGGGAGGGTTGCAAGGTAATATGTCTGTGTGTATGGGTGTATGTGTGTGTGGGAGGAGGGGGACTTATCCATAGGTTGCACGCATGTATGTAGAAACTTGTGATCATGTAATTATTACTTGTAATAATTAGAAGTCAAAGGGAGTTGTGTAATTATCATCTCCACCACTAGGGGAGCTGCTGCCCCTGGTACAGCCTGCTCTGTTTATCTCTGCTTTAGATCCAGCTCCAGGTCCTCTCCTCACGCTCCACAGACCATCAAACCAACACACCATCCACCCCTCACACAAACACACACACACCACATCCAAACATGCATGTGATATGGTTTTTGTCCCGTGTGCAGTGTGGCAGGTGAGTCCTAAATTTGATCCATATGGTGTGTGTTCGGGGAAAGAACCTCTCGCCGGTCTGTGCCAAGTGAAACATGCGTGTGTGTGCCAGCATGGCACATGGATGCAAACTGTGTTTGTCAGTCAGAGGAGGGAGACAGATGTGAGCAGGCTCGGGAAAAATGTATTCTCCTTCTTCATCTAGTGGAGAGCTGAGTGGGTCTGACTGCAGGACCATGCTGCCCCACTTCACCCCGGCATGCTGGGTGTGGAGGGGTGGGGTGGGGCTGGGGCTGGTAGAGGGTAAGGGAGATGGAGGTCTGATTATATGTTGGTTAGCAGTTGTGACCCCCCCCCTCCCATGTCTAAATAAGTCATGCTCCAGATCCTTTATCTGCAGATGCCAACAGGTACCTGTTTGGGCCCCTAGGGGGTTGGCTGATGAATGAGGGGTTACAGAGAGAGTGATAGAGAGAGAGAGTGAGAGAGAGAGAGAGAGAGTGAGAGAGAGAGAGAGAGAGAGAGAGAGAGAGAGAGAGAGAGAGAGAGAGAGAGAGAGAGAGAGAGAGAGAGAGAGAGAGAGAGAGAGAGAGAGAAAGAAAGAAAGAGAAAGAGAGTCCATCATTGTTCCAGGCGGTTCCTCCACCATAATGGAAATACATGGTTGGAACTGGCTATTAGAGTACGTACAAGATCCAAAAAACAAAGACAACCTTCAAACTTAAATTCAGGTGCTCACAATCAAACACCCCTTAACACCAAAACATGCACATACACACACTCACAGAATAAATAAAACACTTAAAAACATATTCACAATTGATCTTACAGAGACGCACATACACTCACACAAACAAACACACACACCCATGCTGTGTGAACAGGAGTCAGTGAGTGTGAAATGGATGCAGCCTCAAGCTCTGGTGCCACTAGGCCAGGCCAGCTGGCTCTTATCCCAGCTTTCCCCCTCATCACCCTCCCCCTGCTTCCCCCTGCCTCACCAGTCTCCCCCTGTCTCTCCATGCCTCCCCTTTCCCCTCATCACCCTCCCCCTGCCTCCCCCTGCCTCACCAGTCTCCCCCTGTCTCTCCATGCCTCCCCTTTCCCCTCATCACCCTCCCCCTGCCTCCCCCTGCCTCACCAGTCTCCCCCTGTCTCTCCATGCCTCCCCTTTCCCTTTCCCCTCATCACCCTCCCCCTGCCTCACCAGTCTCCCCCTGTCTCTCCATGCCTCCCCTTTCCCTTCCCCCAAGTCACCCTTAACGTCCCTGCCCCCTGCCTCCTTCCCTCCACCTCACACTTTGATATGAGCCTACCCAGACATCTGGAAATTATCATTCAACAGAACGGGCCACAAAACTCTATTTCCCATTACGAGATATAACATTGTGCTGGGCATCTTGTTTTCTGCATGTATATGATGTGCACCAGCTCACCTCCCACCTACAGCTGATGTGGATCATGTCTGACCCTGTGTCCTCTCTGTTGGGTCTCAGCTTATTTTACAAGGTACCTTTTAATAGACACACGCAAACACACAGCAGCTTTGCAGTCTGGTTGAAGAGGGGGTGAGAGTGAGGGCAGAAGACTGGGTGACACAGGGCACGTCCTGGTCTCGGGTGATTTGTTGACTTATGCCAGCCCTCGTGGCTATGCTGCCAACACTCCCCATGCTGCCCTCCTCTGTGCTCCACTACAGCAGATGGGACTCATCAGTGATGGGATGGTGAACTATACTCATGGAGCACAGAGAGAGCTGGAAAGAACAATCCTGGCTTCAGCCTGAACTAAACTGTCCAATCAGCTTAGAGGGTAACTCTATTTTCTTCCTCTGTGTATGTCCTTCCTATTTCAGGGTCCTCGTCTGATTCTGGTCTGGTCCCAGACATGTGTTAACCTGGTCTAGGTGGGTCCTAGCCTGCTCCTTACTGGATCCTGGCCTGTGTCCTAGCCTGACCTTAGCCTGGGTCCTAGCCTGCTCCACACGGGTCCTAGATTGCTGTGTAGCCTGCGTCCTGTCCAGGTCCTAGCCTGGGTCCTAGCCCGTGCAAGGAGAGAGGCAGGTGCTGAGCAGCAGCGTGTGTAGGCAGCTGCAGCAGGTTGTGTGTAGGCAGACTGGGCAGCAGGTATGGAGATGTGCTGGGTGTATTTTCAGCCCCCTACCTGGGCCATCGGTATAACTGGAATTAATTAATCATGGGCTTAGTCAGCCACTCTGCTGGCGGCTAGGTACAGACACAGACTAATAATGGGATGTAAACACACATACTGACATACTGGACATACTTACTGTACACTCCAACAGATAACGAGATAAGCAACACACAACCTGTTCCAATGTTATTACTTGGAGTATGTTCACCAGTGCCTTGGTTGGCTGACTGGCTGGCTGACTAGGTGGCTGGCTGGCTGACTGGCTGGCTAACTAGGTGGCTGGCTGGCTGGCTGACTGGCTGGCTGGCTGACTGGTTGGCTGGTAGACTGTATTGGTTGGCTGTATTGGCTAGCTGTATTGGTTGGCTGGAGGGTAATTGAGACTAAGCGTGAGTCTTGTCAGACATCAGGACTGCAAGCGATTTGTCTCTGCTGCATTTGTTTTACTCACTAGAGGGATGCCATCCATCCCCTTTGTAGGTCTGAGTGTGAACGTATGTGTAGGTTTTGGCTACACTACCTTCTGTGCCAGTTTATAATTGTGTGTGTGTGTGTGTGTGTGAGAGAGCATGTGAGCGTGTATGTGTGTGTGCTGATTAATCTAGTTAAAATCTGGGCATCTGCGCTCAGGTCTGGTATCAGTGTATCAGATCTGCACCTCAGAGCTCTACTGCTGAGACTGCAGACTTCATACCAGTAGAACACCATGTGCAGCAGGACCTGGTGGTGGTGGTTGGTGGGGGGGGTGGTACAGGTCTGAGGAATATGTTTGCTTTCACTAACAGCTTATATGGGTGACTTGAGAGCTGGCCTGCTGTGATAGAGTGATAGCACCTTCTGCACCTGTGTGGTGGGTTCCCTCCCTGCTCCGCCCCTGGGGGATGTGCCCTGAATCTCAGATGAAAACTGAACTCAAATGCCTGCAGATTATGTCAGGGATGACACTCTAGAGCTGTTTATGGGTGTGAGCACATGGGTGTGTGCATGTTCGCGTGTTTGAGTGTGTGTGTGTACCTCATTTCCGTGTGGAGGAGCTGCTGATTGGTCGATGAGGGCCAGCTGGATCACAGTCTCCCACACATGAGTGTTTGGACCGCGTGCCGTCACCTTGAACTGGACCGGCTCTGTCAGACTGGCATCCTGTCTCTGGGCGTAGATGGAGCCATCGGCCCGCACGCCAAAACTGGGATCACTGCTCTGGAAGAACACGCCATCGCTCCCCATACAGTCGTCAAACTTCACTGTGGAGTGGAGGAAGGGGAGGAGGGAGAGGGGGGAGAGGAGGGAGAGGGGGGAGAGGGGGGAGAGGGGGGAGAGGGGGGAGATGAGGGAGAGGGGGGGAGAGGGGGTGGAAGAGAGGAGGAGACATGTGATTAGTGATTACAAACAACATTACATTGTTTCGAGTTATTTTTTCATTGTGATGAAATATTTCAATTTTCTTATGCATGCCCCTCCCTTTTTCTTTTTCTCTCTCGCTCGCTCTTCACTTTCTCTCTGTCACTCTCTATCACTCTCTTTCTGCTCAGTTGGTGATTGCGTGTTTGGCAAAACACGCAATCCATGATAATGTCACATCCTTCTTGAATAGCAGCATGATGACTGCAGAGACAAAAGGGAGGAACAAAAGACTACGAGAGACACAGAGAGAGAGAGAGCGTGAGAGAGAGGGAGAGGGAGAGAGAGAGAGAGAGAGAGAGAGAGAGAGAGAGAGAGAGAGAGAGAGAGAGAGAGACCACCTGCTATTTGTAATGCCCATATTTGTCTGCTTCAGTAATACATGAGCACTTGTCACTATCATAAAGCTTCATTTTCTTCTCAAATTTGAATTTGACTTCCTCTCTGTTAATATAATCAGGCTTCCTTCCAAAACTGTATTTGCACATATTTGCCAACTGTAGCATGTGTTTGTCCAAAAGACATGGCTGGTGGCAGAGATGAAGAGAGAGGAAGAGGTAGGAGAGGAGAGGGGGTTCACACCTTGAGGATAGTCAAACCAGTCAGAGACATAAAGGATTCAGAGGAAGAGATTGTTGCTAAACCACGGTACTGACACCACAGTATTGACCAGTGACCTTTCCACAGGGCAGTGTTATGTGGCTGGGTCCTCTACTGTGGGCTGTGTTGTGTTGTCACAGACCAGTCTGACTCCCCACCCTTAAACAACACTTGTTGCCTAGAGATGACTAAGTGGGATTATGTTATGATCCGTCTTCTTTTTTTTTGGGGGGGGGTGGGACTGTCTGGCCTTAGCACCAGTGAGAAGTCAAATTATGTTTTAGGCATCTCCTCTCTGAAAGCCTGTCCTTTCACAGAGGAGAGAAGGACTGTGGGCAAGACATAGTTAAGGATCCACCCTCCCCAGTGAGAGAGAGACAGACAGACAGAGAATACAAATAGGAGCCCAGACTAGGCTATAAGAGGATAGCCAGTCACATGTCTTAGCCACAATGACAAACAACAAACATACACAACAATCTAGAAATGACATTTCCATGAAATGCCACAGGTTTCTGTACATGGACAAAATACATTTACAGGCAAATAAACTCAAGCAAACACACAGACTTTCAACCAGCATCCACATACATGTACGTACATACTACTGTCATACATGTGAAGATGGTGTGTACCGTGAGACAAGAGTCAGAGTTCAGAGTCATAACAGATCATGTATGGTTATGTACATGCACTGTAGATATCTCAAATCAATAAGCCCTTGTTTTATTCCTAGAGTACAGAGACCTCCAAACACACTTGTGTGAGCACATTTGTCTATATCCTGTTTCACTAATTACAGCCAGTCATTAAATAGTAGCAAAGTAAAAGGCAGTTAGATGTAAACGGAGACTGTGAGAAACCCGAGCCCTTGTCTGTACCATGGCTGACTGAACACACTATTGACTCTCACCACTGGGTAATATGAGGCAAATTAGCATGACAATGAGAACATGTCCTTATCCTTCACCTCCCTGAAAAGCTAAACAAGTGAGGGAGGGAGATGGAGGGGGTGGTTACAGTTACTCCACAAACAGGATACAGAGCATAGCAAACTTCAGGAGTCAGGTCGAACACAGTGCGATGGGTGTCCAGTGTGTGTGTGGGAGTACAGTCCTGGATTACAGTAGCAGGGTGAGGTCACTCTTTCATCGTTCTGGGGGGCTGAGAACCACCAGCTGGAGTCTGAGAGCAACACGCACCATACATGGAGAACACTTGTAGGAGACAAGCCGGCAGACACATAATACACACACACACTTGCAGGAGACCAACTGAAAGACACACTCAGAGGAGGACAGGCAGCACACACACACTGGTGGAAGACCAGTCGGGAGACAGTCATCTGGTTTGGGGCCGAGGGGGCCTTTTGTCTGCCTCTCCAGCTTCCTGTCTCTCCTAAGGATTATTGAGTCTAGACATGGTATTGAGAGGGACCTTGGGTTAAAAGCTGTAACACACTGGGGAGGGTGGATCCTTAACTATGTCTTGCCCACAGTCCTTCTCTCCTCTGTGAAAGGACAGGCTTTCAGAGAGGAGATGCCTAAAACATAATTTGACTTCTCACTGGTGCTAAGGCCAGACAGTCCCCACCCCCCCCCCCAAAAAAAAAGAAGACGGATCATAACATAATCCCACTTAGTCATCTCTAGGCAACAAGTGTTGTTTAAGGGTGGGGAGTCAGACTGGTCTGTGACAACACAACACAGCCCACAGTAGAGGACCCAGCCACATAACACTGCCCTGTGGAAAGGTCACTGGTCAATACTGTGGTGTCAGTACCGTGGTTTAGCAACAATCTCTTCCTCTGAATCCTTTATGTCTCTGACTGGTTTGACTATCCTCAAGGTGTGAACCCCCTCTCCTCTCCTACCTCTTCCTCTCTCTTCATCTCTGCCACCAGCCATGTCTTTTGGACAAACACATGCTACAGTTGGCAAATATGTGCAAATACAGTTTTGGAAGGAAGCCTGATTATATTAACAGAGAGGAAGTCAAATTCAAATTTGAGAAGAAAATGAAGCTTTATGATAGTGACAAGTGCTCATGTATTACTGAAGCAGACAAATATGGGCATTACAAATAGCAGGTGGTCTCTCTCTCTCTCTCTCTCTCTCTCTCTCTCTCTCTCTCTCTCTCTCTCTCTCTCTCTCTCTCTCTCTCTCTCTCTCTCTCTCTCTATCGACCCTCTCTGTCTCTGTCCACCCTCTCTCTCTCTGTCCACCTCTCTCTCTCTCTCTCTCTCTCTCTCTCTCTCTCTCTCTCTCTCTCTCTCTCTCTCTCTCTCTCTCTCTCTCTCTCTCTCTCTCTCTCTCTTAAGCTGGGCGTATAGCCAGTGGTGCAGCAGTGTTGCGGTCATGGTTGGATGACAGAGGTTTGTGTGCTGGGGGGGGGTTCTGAGAACGGGGGAGGGGGGGTGCAGGGGATGCGATATGTTCAAGCATATCGCCGTGGTAGTCTAGCTACCCAGCTGAGTGTGTGTATGAGGAAGAGATAGAGATAGCAAGGTGTAAGAGAGAGAGAGGGAGAGTGCAAGATAAAAAGAAAGAAAGAGGATAACAGAGAGAGAAAGAGCGAGCGAGAGAGAGGGGGAGAGAAAGAAAGAGAAGAGACAGAGATCTGTTGGTGCGGGTTGTACACAGTGGGGGAATGACTGAACAAAGATCACACAGACATGCTAATGTGCAGCTGTGTACTACGAAGCTTCCAGGTGTTTGTATTCAAAAGAGGGAGAGAGAAAGAGAGGGAGAACGAGAGAGAGATGATGTGGCTGTGTGTGTGTGTGTGTGTAACAATGTGCAGGTGTGCAGGAACACCTCTGCCAGGTGTCCGTGTGCATGTTCCTTCCCTAAAGAGGCTAAATGTGTTCACCATAATAAAGGCAATCTAGCATTTCTTACTCTATCACAAACTGTATGTTTATGTACTGTAGGTGTGAAGGTGTGTGCGGGTGCTCATGTGTGTGAATGCGTGTGCGTGTGCGTGCATGCATCAGCGCATGCATCAGCGCACTTATGGCAGTATTGAAAAGCTGTTAAAATGTGTCAAATAGCAACAAGAAAAACTCCCCATTCTCACGACCCTGAGGCTTCTTGTCTTTAGCCAATTATGAACAAACACGCCACACACACACACACACACACAACTCCTAAGAGCTCCACTTTCGAAGCGGTCCGGTCAATAGCACAATAAGACAAATTATAAAAATCTGCCCACAATAGCCCAGTAAAGCCCAACGGTACTCCTAGGCACACAAAGCAGGAGTGTGCTCTGCAGTGATCTGACCAATGCGAGAGAAGCCCAAAGCTGCTGTTGAAAGGCCAGAGAGCAGTCAAACACAGCAGAGACTGCCTAGGCTATAGGGCTGCACTAGGGCTGCACTAGGGCTGGAAAAGAGGCACCAGCGCTTGGACTAGATGCCCCTCCCTCAATGGAGAAAGAGCTTTTACTCCTGATCTGTGGACTGTCATTCTCATCGAGATAACAAGCAGTTTCACTGAGTTTTTCTTTTTTTCTAAGTGATCACGTTTGGCAGTTAAGGACAGCATGAGGGCATTGTGGCGGTATTTCACAATCTCTCTCTTTCTCTTATCCATCATTCTGTCCTCTCATCCTCTCTTTCTCTGAAGCCTAATAGGAGTGTGGTGAATCTCTCTCACCCACTCGCTGTCTACTTAGGAACTACATTTCTGCCAACAGAGTGAAAAGAGTGGAAGAAGGACAGAGAGAAGTGAAGGATGACCTTCGTCAGCCAGTCCTTTATGACCAGCAGGCTGACAGTGACGAGGTGACAAGTGTTGAAAGGCATGTGAAGAAAAAGAAGAAGAAGAGACACAATCAAGAGAGAATGAGAAGTGGAGAAAGGGAGAGGACAGAGAGATAAGAGGAGAGGAGAGGGTGAAAGAAAGCGAGGGCGTAGAGACGAGAGGTGGTGTTGGGGGGGGGGGTCTCTAACGGGAGAGACAGGATGGAGAGAAAGGTGAGGTATACATAGTGCAGAGCAATGCTTGAAGTGGTTAAAACATTCCAGAGTGAAAGTACGAAGAAAGAAATAATGAGAGCTCCAGACAGGAGTCATATGGTCTGTAGTAGAAGAGCGTCAGGGGGATATTGTGAACGTGCCTGTTGGTTCTAGAAGAGGAAGTGCAGAGAGCTGGGAGGTTGGTTCTGTGACTAGCGGACTGTCTCTCTCTCTCTCTCTTTCTCTCTCTCTCTTTCTATCTCTCTCTCTCTCTCTCTCACACACACACACACACACACACACACACACACACACACACACACACACACACACACACACACACACACACACACACACACAGCCTATGGATGGATGGGATAGATTGGATGGCTTTAGATGGCTGTTTAAATAGGTTAATTGGCCAAGTCTCCCATGATATATAGACAAAGAGAGAGAGATAGATAGAAAGAGAGAAAGACAGCAAGAACAGAAGGATGTAGGAAGAGATAAATGGCAAGGGAGGGATATGGGTGGCTGCTGATCAGAGAGTGAATGTGTGCATGTGTGCAAGCAAGCATGTGTGTGTGATCAGAGCAGGCTAGAATACCACAGTGCTGGCAGAGGTATGTGGGACTAGCAGAGACAGATTGGCTGGCTGCACTGGGCCAAGGAGACTGGTACCCCCAGTAGAGCCTCACTGATTGGGCTCTGGCACTTCTAAATGACCAGCTACTACACTGGACCACCACAGAAAGGGAAGAGAGGACCAGGACCTGAACTACAGAACAGCAGCAGGACCAAACCCTGGGTTTGAAATGGATGAAAACACTTGTTACCAGCTCCTGGATACAAACTCATCAGAAAAACACATACATTTTTAAGTACTAATCCACTCTGCTATGACAATTGTATCGGCAAATACACATTTGCTTAGTAAATCGGATTCATTTTAGAATTGACTGACGCCACACACACACACACACACACACACACACACACACACACACACACACACACAAAGACACGTGCATGCATGACCATGTGCAAACTGTTTTGACTAATCAGCATGTCTCTAATGAAGGATTAGCATTATCTAAACAAGTTCTGAAATGCTTGATTTGGCTTTATCAATTCTCCCCCATCATCCTCTCTCCCACTCTGGGGACAGGTGCACACAAGCCTAAACATAGATCCCTGCCCCAGCCAATTATCCAGTGTGGCTGTATGTGTGTGTGTGTGGATGTATTTGTGTGTATGTGTGGTGTGCGCCAAACAATGCCTACACAAGGTCCAATTACCTACAGTATGCAGCATACATTTACTGGGCATTTAAACACATTTATTATGGCATAGCTAGGCACAAAAACTCGAAAAAACAACCCAAAACACAAACAATGCATTTCCTAATCACACGCAGCTCTTCCTCGAGAGATGCATCCTCCCTAACTCCCCTGCTTAGTAAATCACATCTACATGATTAAAAACGATGAAGCATACATTTGCTTGGTTATGTACTAGTTCCATTAATTATGCATGTTTCTCTCTGATTTTCTATCTGCCTTGGGTGTTTGCGTGGATAAAAGAGAGAGACAGAGAAAGAAAGATAAGGAAAGCCTTGAGAGAGAACGACTGCTTTGGATGTTAGGGCTGAAGTGAAAGAGAGAGGAGGGTAGAAGAGGAAGAAGAGAAAATGAGAGGGAAGGAGGGGGATCCAACTGAAGAAGTCTCTCCCAGGCACAGAAAAGACCTTCTGCAGGGGAGGAGGGTGGGAGAGAGAGAGAGAGAGAGAGAGAGAGAGAGAGAGAGAGAGAGAGAGAGAGAGAGAGAGAGAGAGAGAGAGAGAGAGGGAGAGAGAGAGAGAGAGAGAGAGAGACAGAGAGAGAGAGAGAAGGAACAGAGCATGCGGAACATGCAGTTAGCCTTCCAACATCCCACTGCAGCGCTCCACTACACCTACATCTATGGATGAGAGTGCCGACTGCAGCAGTTCAAACATTGAGCTCTGGACATGCGGGCCCCTGCCTGCCATCACCGGTAAAGAGGCTGGACATGCAGAACTGGAATACTCCACATACACGTACAGTACAGTATTTCAATAAGCTAATAGTTCTTGAACACAGTCTGCATCCTTACACTCCTGTCATAGCCATAAAGCAATCATGTCTCCTCTACATCCAGTCTGGCCTTTTATCTTGGCTACCGGTAGCTATGGGGAAGCCTCCTGCACTCTGCTGCTAACATACTTAGATTTTCACTGGATTTCCTTGATCGATGGGTCACAAATTAAATCATGTGTTTGCAAGCCTGCCTTTCCCTTGATTAAGAGTTCAGATCTCACATCACTTACAGTTGCTGGTATGACCTGATCAGACCTCGATCTAGGGTGTCTAGATGGGGACACTTTCTTGCAGAGGTTCTCTTTAACAGACTGCTGTTTCAGCAAACCTCAGACCCAGCAGGATCAACACATTCTCTTTTACACACCCACACCAGCCAGACCACCTTGTCTGGGACTAGGGTCCCAAGGTTAGTGACAACTGTGTGTGTAACAGTATCTCAACTGGCCAGTAGAGTTCCAGTAGGGCAGCTCACCAGGGCCCTACTCTGTAGGACCAGGATGGTTGGTCTTCCTCAAGTGAACACTAATATCCCCTTTTCAAATGCTGCTTATGAAGCAAAGTAGCTCATAAAGCTACATTTGAACTGCTGGAGATCTTTTATCTGATCTAATCAACATTTCTCTCATCAAAGCATTTCTATAATTCATATGTTGAGCTCAGCAGGAGGATTAGTCTACAAATCAAACACATTTGACTTGCTTTGACTTAACCTCAGATAAACACACAGACTTGGTAACAAGTTTTTAGTTGAAGGGTGAAGTACAGAGCCTGGTCAATGTTTAAAGCTGGTACATTATTATTCTGGGGAAGTTACACGTCAGTGAAGACTTCTGAAACCCTACCCCTACCATAGACACATACACTTGCACATAGGCTTACACACAGAGTAACCCCAACTAGTGAGACTGAGGTTGGTGAACCATACAATTAGTGGTTCTACAGTTTCACAAAGACTGGCGCCCAGCAGCAAGATGAGGAAACGGTCAGGAGGAGGTCATGAAACAACCTATACTGGAGTTCCACCACATCCACTGGAAACACCAACACACACACCTGCACTAAGAGAGGAACAGCGTGATACTGTACAGTAGTATATCCATGAATCTGCAACACAATGGTTACCTAAACGTTTCTAACATATTGTACATAAGAGGACTGCTAACTCACTAACACAATTTTACATATGGTAACTATAAACTAACAATGACAGTGGTGTTTTGTGTTATTTTGTCTGTAATCTTCTCACAGTGTTTGGATTGCAGGAAGCTCTCAGTCTGGAAGGTGTCTTAAGACCAAACAGAAGGAGAGTCATTTGTCACTGATGATCCTTATCAAAAGCTCCCCAAGGCCATGACCAAAAGACTTGAGAGTGTGCCTGCACAGTATGTGTGCATCTGCATGTGTGTGTGTGTGAATATGTGTGCATTTGCGTGTGTGCTTTATAGTGTGTGCATGCATATGTACATGTGGGAATGTGTTTGTGTGTGTGTGCGTGAGCTCCTGTTGAGACCAGGCAGTGCACCCTAATGTGGGCAGAATGAGGGGGCTTGCAGAGAGGTGATCGATGGGTCTTAAAGCTGTCAGCTAAATGTTTCCAGGGGCTTGAAGGCATTAGCTGAGAAAATCCCAAAGGGCGAGTGTGTGTTAAAGTGTGTATGTGTGTGTGTGAGCGAGCTTCAGTGTGTAAAGGGATGTAAAACGCAGTAGACAACTGGGAGCCTGAGGAATGTTAAAAATGCTGTCTCGTCTCTGGTCCAGCAGGGGAGAGTGTCTGCAGGAAGTCTAACTGTATCTGCTGTTAAGATACACTCTCCTATGACAGACCAATTAGGTTGCCTCATAACATGCACACACAAACATACACACACACGCACACACACACACATTCAGACACACACTTCAGACACCAAAGACAGATTGTTCCTGGAAGGTGGATCACACTGGGCTGAAGTAGCCTTGCAGACAGGGGTCCCAGAGGTACACATACACACACACACACACACACAGAGAGAGAGAGACGACACCCCCTAGACCTCACATCAGCTAATTGTTACGTGGAATAGAAGGAGTAGGCCCTGAAGCTTCCCCAGAGAAAACACACACGACAGGTGTGTGTTTGTGTGTGTTGTGTCGAAGGGGTAGGAACTAAGGGAAATACATTAGAAGCAGTATCAGGTTCCTCTGACAAGTCCTGTTAATGAGAGCATGGTGGAGAGGGTCTGGGTGAAGGAGGAGGGAGCCAGAACCAACAGCACTGTTCACCAAAGAGGAAGAGACGGAGGGTGAAGGACACCACAGGCTTCACAAACATTTCACACCATCTGCAAGGAGTGGTGTGAATATGAAGAAGAACTGCGAAGAGGAGTGGAATAGGGAAACCAATTTGAAAAAGAAAGCGAGGTATTTTTGTGTAATGTAAGAGAAGAGGTTGTTGTGCTGTGACTTCATGGTGTCATCACTAATGAGGATTTTTATCAGCTGTAGGAAGCAGGAGTTCTTGAGCTTCACGAATGGCATGAGGATCATTGACTGCAATGCATTGTTCAACATCGTACAAAAATATGTTGAAAAGTAAATGCCATTCAGAGCTAGTACAGCCTCAAGGTGAACATGCTGGAGAAATTGTTCAGCATTGTAGCAAAGTCAGATAATGCCAGGGGCAGCCCCCCCCTGTGTGTTTGTGTGTGATCCATCTCAGAGACTGGAACTACGTGACACGACAGAGCCATCATGTTGCATTAACGGACTGGAAGGGAGCGCATGGGGAACACGGACCCCACACCTCTGAGGTGTGCTGGGGGCCAGACCCCACCATCTCCCTGAATACTCACCAGTATTTCTGGGTGTGGACTGGCAAGCATACAGATTCATGTGTGTGTGTTTGTGTGTGTGCATCCATTCCTCAACTTGGCTACTGTTGACTCACCTCCACCTGGCTTAGTAAGGAAAAGCCAACTGGTTCTGCATGCGTTTGGGAAATCACAAACCAATGTAGAGGGGCTTAGAAAGGCACAAGGAGCTTGGCTGTGTAGCATTACCATGATTCATCTTCACAAAACTGCAAAAGCTCCTGATAATCGCTTTAGCTAATCCCCACATGCGTCTGGCAAACAGGCGTGGAGAGAGTAGAGGGGAAGTTTTTCAACCCTGGGGGGGGGGGGGGGGGTATATGAGTGTGTGTGTGCGTGTGTGTGGGTGGGTGTGAGTGTGTGTGTGTGAGTGAGTGTGTGTGTGTTACAGGATAGACAGCGTCAGCTTAGAGAGAGTCCCCCCGTCAGTCACACCTCGTCACTTCTGGAACCCCTCACAAGTTTATCCGTGTCAAAAGCGATGTGCGGAAAACTCCCAGAGGAAGAAAAGAGTAGACGGAAAAGGAAGATGAAGGGAAGAGGAAGAGGGAAAAAAAACGTCCTCATATCTAATGCTCTGGAATTGCATATTTCTGGGTTTGTGGCACCCTCTTAGCTTGGTTCAACTGCAGGATGTTTTGGTTAAAGGGTGGGAGCAAAGTCTGCTTTAACTCTCTTAGTGTTGCAGCATGCGTGCCGGTGTGTGTGTGTGTGTGTGTGTGCGTGTACATGTGCTCAAAAGCAATGAGAATGGGACTGAGAGTGACAGCAAGTGTGATGTCTCAAATTCTCACTTGAACACAGTCTGGTCAGCTTCTATTTACAGAGCAGAGCTGTTGTGCACTGAGGGGCCTGGGATCACACATTAGACAGGAGAACCTTCCACCGGTCTGGCCTCCACATAACCTCATCACGGACCATATCCCTCTCTGCTGCGCTACCATGTGGGAATTTGGAAGTGCCTTGAGAAAAAACTAACGATGACTCTTGGAAAGAAAGTGATCATTGAACACAACATTTGGTAAGAGCTTTTAGCCTACAGCATGGCATTAAACACAGCCAGCTAGCGCCCAGCTATTAAGAGCTGCTAGACTATTAATGTACAACACATTACAACTGCACAGTGAGTTATGATTGCCATTAAAGAGCAAATGAATCAGACTTCACAGCTGGACATAAAGAGCTGAATCACCATTGCGCTGTTGGTCCCCTTCAGAGCTGAGCCCACGCACTACCCAACCACAGCAGCCCAGACTCACACATTTGCTCTGTGTGTGTGTGGGTGTGTGCGTGCTAAGTGTGTGCACGCCTGTATGATTGTGTGTGTGAATGCTATGTGCGTGTGTAGGATGGTGTGTGTGCTTCACGCCAAATGTCCGCTTGATCATGAGCATGCATACCAATGTCTGTAGAAACTGTTGGAAGTGTAAGAGAAAAGGATCAGAGACATAATATTTGAAATCCTATTCTGGTACTAGTCAGTGTCGGGTTGAGAACAGATTAGTGATATCACAATTTAACAGAGCCCCTATATTCCAATGGATTGTTACATAAACCATAAGATATACTCAATCTGTCTTAAGAAGTGTATACCTGATCCAGTCAACTACAGGGAGGTAGTAAAACTAGACTGTTATAAGAATGCACCCACAAACTTCTTCTGCATAGTAGCTCTCCTCTCAATGTGTTGGAGCATCTTGAACCCCTTTACCCTAATCTAAAAGCACTGAAGCTAGGATATACTGTCCAGTGCTGCACAGTCCAGCTAAACCAACCCTATCCCCTCTTTTTTCTCCTTTCTCTCTCCGTCTATCCTTCATTTTAGTTTGGCCGAACATCCTGTCTCAATGAGATTCAATAGGTTTTCCAAGAAAAGAGCACTATTTTCATCTCCTTCCTCTTCCTCTTGTTTCCTCTGCCTCTCACCTCCTTCTCAGTCAAGAGGAGCTCTGAGGTGTCATGTATTCTGACAGGGCTTCAGGGAAACGATGGGAGGGGGAGAGAGGGAGGCAGGGAGGGAGGGAAGCAGGAGAGGAGGCTTGTCTTTCTCTCGCCCACACGTTCCTCTCCCTCCCTCTGGGGCCAGTGGGCTAGCTGCGAAATACATGAGAGGCAAGGCGTGGGCGGGCGGCAACGCTAGCACTAAGATAATGACGGCGTTTTGTCAGCCCAGGCCTCCAGCACCGTGTCTTGGCACATGAAAGGGGAGGAGGACGGCCGAATACGGGTGTGGTAAAAAGGCTACGTAGGGCTGAGCGAGCTGGGTGGAGGTATGCTGCTGGATGCAGGCTGTGGAGTCTCTGCTGGAGTGGCCACGCAGTGTTTGAAGCGAGCCTTTGATCCACACAAACACAGCTAACGGGCCGACAGACGCTACAGTCTGGCTACAGTCAAGAAATCTCCAGTTGGTCCATTTCTCAACTGTTTATCTTCATCTCCAAACATATGTGTGTGGTTAGGACTGTGGCCTGTGGATAGGTTTCCCTGTAGAACCCTATAGAGAGGGGGTTCAGGGGCTGGAGGTGCTGAGGCCGTGAGCCTGCCTTCCCCAGCTTCACACTGACCCTGACCCCTGCAGTCACTGATTTTCAAGAGAACATGTGGTTGTGCTAGGACTTCATGGTGTCATTGTTAATTATGATTTTTTTTCAGATGGAGAAACCAGGGGTACTTGTGCCAGATAGTATTAAATAATTCTTTTTAAAAGAAAATGGCATTTGGAGCCTCAAGGTGAACATTCTGGAGAAAATGTTCGTTTCATTCAAGTCACATAACAACCAGGGCAGGATGACCATCATGGCCTTTGTAGGTAAATATCATTTGTTTAACATCCGCAAACAAACAGACAAATACCCAAACATGCAAACTCCTCTTCTTTAACTCCAACTCTAATTTGTAATGAGGCCTGCTGAAACATGATTAGTGAGAGTCGTTGCCCTCGCTGTGCATGAAATACCCAGCATATGCTTGGTTATGATGCGGGTGCTAAAGACTGCGCTTAACGGCACAGTCATACCGAGACGGGGAAGAAAAACAATAAGAGGAGAGAGAGAGAGACACAGAGAGAGAGAGAGAGAGAGAGAGAGAGAGAGAGAGAGAGAGAGAGAGAGAGAGAGAGAGAGAGAGAGAGAGAGAGAGAGAGAGAGAGAGAGAGAGAGAGAGAGAGAGAGAGAGAGAGAGAGAAAGAGAGAGAGAGAAATCATAAAGTGTTGTGCTTTGAAAACAGATAATTAGATCTGTGTCAACAGAAAACAATAAGTATGTCAGCAGGGATGGAAATGTCTGCTTAGTGTGAGACAATAGCACAAAGACTCTGTCAGACTAAATCAAACAACATCTCAAATTCAATGACTAAGTCATCATATGCATCCAGCAAACTGCTATTTAAACTAATGATGGCAGAGTGAAAAAGAGAAGTGTTGCTTTTCCTCAATATCTCAGAGTATGACAAGCTGCTGATTTCAACGTCAAATTAACAGTGAGTCATGTTTTCTCTGAGCTCAGTCGCAAGGTGACTGATACAGCTTAGCAGAGACAACAGTTCTGTCAAAACAACATTAACCTCCCCATGAGGAAGTTTGTCCTCAGACACTGTCCATCTAAGTATATCATTGAGTTAGCTGCTAGCCCAACACTCACTCAGGGTGGTGAGTCATCAGTCTTCCATGACACTATGTCAGTCCCTCACAGATGTGTATCAGGACCCCACAAACCCTCCCTATCAGATGACCTTTGACACTTTTGTCACAGAATGAGCAGGAACCTGATATCTCAACTTTGAACTCTTAGCCAAGACTCTACACATGACTAGTTCCAATAGAACATAACCTGTGTTCCAGCTCCACAGACAAGGTATATAGCTATGAACTACATGCAGCTCAAGTGTTGATTTAGCACACCTTTAACAACCATCCTTCAGGTACATGCCGTGAGTAGGAGATTGGCAGGAGTGGTGCATGTGTCATGCAGGGAGTGTGACACAGGATTAGTGTGTGCTGAGTTGGGGCACAGCTGGTACTGGGCACTGGTTTCCTATGACACAGGGCCTCTGGCTCTGCCAAGGAGAGGGCATGTAGAGGAGGCGGCACCCTCTGCCACTTCCAGCACACTGTCTGCCCTGGCATTTGGCACCTGGCAGTCTGACGACTGTCTCTGCAAGCTCCCCTCATCTCTGCCCTATACCCGGCCCCTTCAAATGTGTCCCTTCTGACCCCACAAATCCTTCTCTCAACACGCCTGTCCTGTACTGTGTGCTCTAATCTCCCAGCTCTATCTTCCTTCCATCCTCCACTCCCTGCTCCCCGTTCCCCGCCACTGTTGAGGGTGACACACTGCCAGGACACAGAGCTGCTACAGAGATGAACAGACAGACAGACAGACAGAGAGAGAGAGAGACATAGAGATGAGAGAGTGAGTACAGTGCATTTTGTGTGTGTCTGTGTGTGTGTCGGCCCGTGTGCAGGAGCAACAGCCGCGCACCCTTAACTAGTTCTCCCTAAGCGAACGTCAGAGTGCCACTGGAAATAGGGCGCCGGATAAGGAGGAAACCTCAGATCATTCCCCTCGGGACACAAAGAGAGAGAGAGAGAGGTCTGAGAGCAGGCCATCAGGCCTCACACGGACACATCACACTGGCTCACACCACACATCATCACTGATTACTGAAGAGCAAGAGAGATGGAGCACAAGAGACAAAATAAGAGAGAGAGGAGGGGAACAAAGGTGGAGTGGGAAGAGGCAGAGCCAGTTATGGTCTGTGGTATGACAGTCCACAAACAGAAGAAGGAGCATGGCGAGCGGGGAGAGGAAAGCCAAAGACAGTACTGCGAGGAGGAGCGGAAGCAATTAAAAGCCGGGGTCGGAGGTGAGTGAACGGGAGAGAGAGTGATTAATGCCCTTCTTCTTAAAGAGCACCCCTCCACCATGGTGAGGGCAGTACCACGGGAAACGCACTCACACACGTACATACACACACCTCCTAACGGCCTCCTCTCTCTCTCTTTTCTCCCTCTCCTCTCCTCTCCTCTCCTCTCTCTCTGTTTCCTCTCTATCTCTTTCTCTGTCTCTCTCTCTCTCCTCTCTCATCCTTTGTATGGTATCTCTCAATCTGTCTTTCTGGCTGATGCTTCTCTACAGCAGTGTGAGGCTGGGTCCCTCTCTAGGGGCTCTGTGATAGTGGTCGTTCTAAAAAGCCAAATTACCGTGAGTCAAATTGAGCAAACAAGTTGTCCCCAATTGTATTAACTTGTTTTCACAGATCATTTTAGATATGGTCAAATTGAATAATAAACTAAAGTGGAACCTTAATTAGTGTGTTGATATGTTTGTTTATGCTAACTTCCTCTGATCCCAGACCGCAGTGGTTTGGTATTACGGTACATTCTTACATAGACATAATGAATGTATGTCTGTGCATTAATTACTGGGAGCAAGCCAAAACACACCCACTAATAATGAGGGTTTGGCATATACCATTGATCTGTCCATTGCATCTCTGCAAGACCATACAAAGGAAGAATAACACACTTTTGTGTACTCTGGCAAAATAGAGTTAGTGCCCTGAGGGAGCTGAGGAGGGAAGCTGACGTCGATAGCAGCCAACTGGCTCTCACCATTACATTACTGTTGGGGATATGGCATCTCCTTGTGAGAGGAGACAACAGTGATGACTACTGTTCTATATGAGATTACCACAGTGGAGGGGGTGGAATAAACAAGATGTGGCTGGAAATGGATGTGGACAAAATGTGGGAAAATTCCCGAAGGGAGAGGTAGTGGTTTACAGTTATTGGTTCATTATGGTATATCATGTGGGCTGTGTACAAAACTGAGGGTCTGGACCCAGAGCTGACATAGGGACTCCTCTTCTCCCTCCCTTCCACTCACACACTTTCAAATTACTGTACCCTGAAATTATAGTGACATGATGGAGTATTGCCAGACTCAGGAGTAATCAACTCAGGTTGGGGCTGCTGTTACTTGTTGAAACCAACAATCGTTTTGAGTAATTATGTAAACTCAAACTCACAAAATACAGGCAGTTCAGTTCATGGCCAAACCCACTGAGACTGTTTTCCAATTAGTGTTGCTCAGCATCTCTCCAGTTTGGAGTACCAATTAATACAGGAAGCACTTGTAGTTGTTGTTCAGAAGCGAAGGAGGCCTTACAACACATCCACAAACACAGTCACATAAACAGACTTAGTGACATGGAAAATACAGAGCAGTAGTACAGTCACAAATCCACACTAGTATTTATGATGTCTGCTTACAGGACACCAGGACTAGGACTGAGAACCAAAGCAGAGCCAGGTGAATGAAGCGACCAAGCCCCTGAGGGTGTCCTATCCAGGCCGAAGAGGATCTAGATAATTCAGGGTGGTGCTGAGGATGTGGCCCCTTTCCCAGAATAGAATAGAGTCTCCAGCTCTTGCTTCATACAAATAGCAACTGATGAATTAGGAATGAGCCCAGAACAAGGAGCGAAAAAGGGCTCCTTGTGAAGCAGGCCGGGGGTGGGGGTTAGTCTACGGGGAGACTGACGGATCAATCTCCTTCTGTATCCTTGGAGACCGAGCACAAGGAGCTTCTCAGTAATGATAGAGACAAATTATTCAGCATTTTCCTATTTTGGCCTCCTTGATTATGATCCCATTAAAAGTACTCGTTCAGCGTTTCATTATAAGGGACTAGGCTGGCCGGCACTGGCTCACTAGCACAAGACAGGAGATGAAGGCAGAGGGACGGAGGGAGAGAGAGACGAATGAGAGGGGAGGTGCAGGGGGGAGACTGTGTGGAGTGTGTAATCAGAGTGAGTATTCTGCAGGGGAGAGGAGGCAGGGAGGTTCAGAGAGGAGTAAACTAGATGATGGAGGAGCTGGGTCCTGTCCTGATCCCCTACCCACCCCTGAGCTGCCCAGACTGGGGAAGGAGGGCTTTACGGCAGCAGGTGTGCCACTACCCATCACTATCACTACAGGGAACATAGCAGGGCATTTATTCCTAAATCAGAAGATAGTGGGGGGTAAGAGCCTATGCCGAGAGTGTGTGCGCGCGTGTGTGTGTGTGTGTACAACGTCTGTGTGAGAGAGATAGGAAGATGGTGAGAGAAAATGTAGCTTGCATTTCAAAGGCACACCTCTTACTGAAGGTAGAAATATACCATGTTGCATGCGTAATGAAAACACACTGAGCCGTGAAATATGAAACAAATCAGTACTTGGAGCGACAGGCACTACGTATATCATTAACACTATACTGCCTGTAGGTAGAGAGAGAGAGAGAGAGAGAGAGAGAGAGAGAGAGAGAGAGAGAGAGAGAGAGCAAACAAGGGAGTAAGAGAGACATTGAAAGAGAGAGTAAGCGAGAGAGTAGGACAGAGAAATAATAAGAGAGAGTAGCAGAGAGACAGAGAAAAACGATCCATTCGGTTCAAATTTCACATTGTGCTCTGCTGCAGCGTCCTGTGGAGCCCAGCCCATCAGGACGCTGCAGCAGGAGCCAGAGGTAGTTCTCTCACATCTGCCCCAGGTCCCTCTCCCTCCCTCTCCTAAGATCTACAGAGACTGGACAGGTAGCACAAACATGCGGGGGGATTTAAGTGGAGCTCCTGTTCAATCCTATCATCTGCATGGAAGACAGTAAACAAGGGAGATCGAGATGAGCGGCTCCACTGTAACGGAAAGTGAATCACATCCTGACTGAGCCACTGAGTTTGCAGTTCACTTCAGTGTAGAGTAAAAACACCACGACTCCATCTTAGATGTTCACATCCTGGAAGAGAACAGAGTCTCCATAGAGCCCCAGCTGGAATGTGGAAAACATGTTTTCCAAATGCACTGCTCTCCTGATCACCCTGATGGGCTTGACAAAAACACGTATTGTGTGTGAGTGTATGGGGCGTGAGTGTGCTCGCGTGCGTTTGTGTGTGGCTCCGCGTGAGTATGTTGCCTGAGTGGGTGTGTATTGTGCAGGCAGCATTGAATAGGAGGTACACTGGGCCTGATGGAGATGCTAGAGGGGAGACAGGCAGGAAGGAGATTAGCCTTTGTCAGTCTAGAGGTGTCTGTCTCTCCTTCAGAGCCCAGACAAACTGGCGTCCTCAGCCAAACTCATCCCACAGCTCTGACACTGCCAACTGTCACACACAATCATAGTCTGGACTTTCAGGGAAGCTCAAAATAAAACCCTGAAAACCGAAAGAAAAAACAAACACAATCATTGTCAGAGAGTGGAGATTTCACTTTAATGTTCTATATTGTGTTTTGTGCAATTTAAAACCACTCACTACGGATGGGAACTGAATCAACAATCCTTAGTTTCTCAGCTGTATTAGGGAGATGGGGAGTGTTGACTAAGCTAGCAAGACTAAACACAGGCGAAGGTGGTGATCATGTCATGATATAACTTGTAAGCTAAAAGTGATCTGAGGGGTCCAGGTTGTTCTGGCTGTGGTCCGCTATCTCACAGTTCTTCAAAACATCCAACTACACTTCTTAGGTTTTCCTGCTCTCTTTGTTCATTTTCACTGTTCCTCGCTTCTCCCCCTCTGCAAAAAAAATAAATAAAATGGTCTCATCTTGTTCTTTGAGCAGAGGAAATTGAATTTCCATCCCTGTGCCGGGGAGAGAGGAGGGGATAATAATGAGAACACAGGGCAGCTTAAACTTCCTCTCTCTGTATGTTCACACTCCGCCTCTCTGTCTCCTCCCTCGCTTTGCCTCCCTCTCTGTTTTCCTCAGATAGCCTCCCCTTCTGTCTACTAATGAGAGCAGCTAGCTAGGGGTGGAACATGCCTCTGCCTTCAGGGACACCCGACACCCTGGTGTCCACACACACACACACACACACACACACACACGCCACAGAGAGAGGTAAAGTGGAAAGACAAGCTGGGAGACATCAACCCCTGATGCCCCTCCAGTGATGATATCATGACTAATGGAGCAGCTCCTGGTCTGCAGAGCTGCCCTGCTGGCAGCAGAGGTTCAGATCCACGTTGGCCAGTTGGTGAGCCCGTGAATGCTGTCATTCTTTATTGAAGGTGACACATCCTTTTAGTACAGTCCTCAGGACATACTGCGGGTCAGTCTCGTCCACTCTGTTAAACACACACTGTACACACGCACAAACACACACACACACACACCACACACACACACACACACACAGCCTACTAACACACACACAAAATCCAACAGTCTTATATGGTCCAACAGACAGCAGACACACACGCAAACACACTGATCTTTGTGTCCTTCTTTTGTATAATGATCCTAGGGTTTGAGAAGTCTGGGATTGTATTAGTGACCATAAAAGTTCCACAACAGTTCGGGTGGGCCTCCTCAAGCCTTCAATCCACTGGGACCACTAATTGAAATGCTCTTTTATTGTCTCCATGACGATAATCACCTGCACTGGAACTGTCACCCTCATCATTTACCTGATTAATCCAGCCTTGAAGTGATCTCTCTCTCTCTCACACACACAGAAGCATGCGCACAGACACACATACACGCATACCCAGACACGCATGTATACACACAAACTAACACACACACACCCATTAGCAGAGATAAAAGCAGTGTTGCGTGTCTTGTACGGCCATTCGCTGAGGAGGTGAACAACTGGAACACATACCTTGTAAACCTATCCTAATTTGATGTGACTGTAATCCAGGTGCTGCAGTGAGGTGAGTGTGGGAGCCAGTACTGGTGTGTCAGTAGCAGTGCTGGGGGAGTCTGGGGGTTAGGGTTGCTTCAGGAATCAATACTGAGAGCTGCTCCTCTGCTGACAGGTCGCTTTACATTCCTGTCTGAATCCTCCGTCTGGTCCTGCCTGATAAACGCTGACATCAGGAAACACTACACACTGAGTGTGAGTGTGTGTGTGTGTGTGTGTGTGTGGGGGGGTGCACATGTCTGTGTGCATATGGGTGTGTGTGTGTGTGTGCTTGTGAGAATAAACAGGGTGGACATGGAGGGATTTTCTTGTTTCCCTAAGTGAGGGCCTGTAGCAGTGTGACCATCACGGCAGTCTCTTTGTTTGTTTGAGAGACCGTTGCTCCATAAACTGAGGTGTGTGTGCATGTGTGAGTGAGAGTGTGTGTGTATGTTCCCCAGCAGCATGTAATCAGTGGAAGTTAGTTTTGCCTCCATCCATCATCCCTCCTTCCTTTCTGTCTGAGTAATCATCTCTTCATGTCACTGTCACGGTTTCTACCTGCTCAGTTCTCTGGCCCTCCAGCCCCTCCAGCCCCTGCTGTCCCCTGCTGTCCCCTACTGACCCCAGCACTGACCAGGCAACAGGAGTCCTGCACCACTATGGAGAAGACTGTAAACCTACTCTCATCCTCTCACTGTCTGCACCAACCACAATTCCTCCATGCATGGTTGCTGATGTTCATGTAGGGTTGAAGTCTGGGCAGATTCTATTTGTTTAAAACCTGCCATACGTCATCAGCCAATGAATTCACTAATCAGCGTACATTTTCCTCTCACATAATGGCATTTCCTCCTCTCATCTTATTCTCGCAGGACTTTGAAGTCCTATTCAGTCTAACAGAGCAAACACAATTAGACAATTCAAGGGGATCTGGAGTAAAAAGAAAGATCAGAAGATATTTGGTAAATTTATACAAGAAAAGGTAAATGATTGAATGCAATGATCAAATAGAAGCTAAGAGTCCTTTCAGGATGCAGCAGGGTAATTATGAGTACTTTCCTACAGAGAACATATTCTCTGAGGTACAGCCTGCTCCCACTAGCAAGACCAGTATCTCCTGTTGGCACAATGGCTCATAGAAGGAAGCACACAAGGTAGCACACACACACACACACAGTAGCACACACACACAAACACAGGCAAACACACACGGTAGCACACACACACAGGCAAATACGTAGCGTCGCTGGTAGACAGGCGCTGTGTTATGTAGCATTGGACTACAGTTACAATGTTTAAATCTCTCTCAATTATCACACTCAATTTAGTCTCTTATCTTTGACTGCAGACATTTTCATAGTCACCCCCTTTCCTCTCAACACATATCTTTCCCTCCCTTCCCCAATCTTTCTCACTCTCTTTCTCACTATATTCTTTCCCCGGCTATATCTGGAACATTGTTCCTCTCCAATTCAACTGTTCTGTCACCCTGTCGCCCTTTTAGACAATTATCTCTCTACCAGATTTTTGCTTGTTTTTATCATTCCCTCTCACTCTCACCATCGCAGCTTTCCTCAGACTATCCTTTGTGTTGTTTGTGCATGTGTGATTGTGTACGTATGTGTCTGCACAAGTGGATATGTGTGTGTGTCTGTGTCAAGTGCGACATTTTGTTTTCTCCTCTGTCAGCACTTCCCGGCTGCAGTAAAAGCGGATACTGTGAGGAGAGCTCACCGTGGCAACAGGGCCCTGAGTGACAGGCCTTCCCCTCTGAAACCATCCTCTCATTACTCTGACCTCAACGCATCTGCCACTGAACTGCTGCACAAACACACACACACACACACACACACCATACACACCATACACAGTACACTGCATTTACGTATATCCCTGTGAGATTTACCTTTTAAGTTGTTAAGCAAAAAGGTGATTGATAGGACATGGCTGCAGTGTTTGCTCCGTGCTGGGGGAGGAGGATGGTGACACTAGCACACTGTGAGGGGCAGAGCGTCACCCAGGACGCCAGACAGCACCACTAACACCACATGAGGTCTGACACTGTGCGTGGCAGAGAGAGGACCCTGCTCTCCTCCCCCTACACCTGATGCACGAGCCAATAAATAAATAACTAGAAATGAAGGATGGGAAACTAGACCGCTCTCTCCATTACACTCTCTCTGTGTCTTTCCTCTTCACTGCAGCGCTAACAAATGGACAGAGATAGGTTGAGCTCAGCACAGATGTACATGCTTTTCTCATTCCAGGTGAGAGAGTGTTGCTCTAAACTGCCAAGCGAGGAGGAGAATGGGAGGGCCAGGGAGGGGGAGGGTGAGGGGAGGGCTGGCTAGCACAACTCTTTTCCTCATTCCTCCCATTTCTGCAATGTCTTTGAAGAGAACTCTTTGTTTAGCCATGTTATTATATAATCATCTGACATGCAATTTGTTTGACAGAACTTCTACGAGGGGTAGTTGGGTGTGCAGTAAACATTGTCTCATTCCTCTTCCCTGTTTCGATTAATAGTTTCCTACCCTCCAAAACACTGGCCAGATTCATTTTTTCTTCCCCAGCTGTCTTCTTGTGATGGCTCATCTGGAAGTCCAGGACATCCATTAGACATGAGCCTAGCAGGCAGTTTGCTCAATCCGTAATTGACTACAAAGGAAAAGTGAGAAATGGAGAACAGAGTCCCTTAAAAAGAAAATCCTTTTTAATCTCAAAACCTGGTAACATTTTCAAGATTCCACACGGGAAGAAGCACACCCTCTTCACTAATATCACATTTTGCGTATTCAGCGATAACACAGAGTGAAACTCCATCAAGACACAAATGCTGTGCTTGCAAGAGTGCAGTCTGGCCCACTCTGTGATCTGCTGTTTGTTCCAATGCTGCCTGCCACATATCCCAGAGAGAGAGAGAGGCTGGGGTGGAGACTCAGGCCAACATTAGCACTTTAGTTCTGAAGGACTCTCTGTCTGTTTCAGTCATTCGGTTTCTCTCTCTCTCTCTCTCTCTCTCTCTCTCTCTCTCTCTCTCTCTCTCTCTCTCTCTCTCTCTCTCTCTCTCTCTCTCTCTCTCTCTCTCGTATCTTTCCCTTTCTCTCTTTTGGAGCTGTATGTACAGTATATGTAAGTAGTATTCATGGCATATGTATTTAGAATCAAATTAAATTACAAATCTGTGATAGTGGTAAGGTATCCATCCACCTGTGTGGTTGGAGATGGGGTATAATCAGGGTTATTACGTAAAACAAATATGATTTTTGGATCTAACTTAGAAATACCGTACAACATTTTGACCTCCCCCACTTCTGCTTAATTCAGCTTTGGTTCCTATGAAACACTTTGTTTCCTATGCTTTGAAAAGTCTCCTGAAATGCTTAGTTAAGTGCTGCAGTAGACAACTTATGTTTAACTCTTCACTAGCTTAACCTAACAGACATTTGTTTGCCCTTTAGAAATGGAGAACGGAATGACATGGCCATACTCCCTCGCCCACACAAGCAGTCAGTGAATAAGAACAGAAACATCAATTATGGATATTTCTAAAGATGGAAATGTTTTGTAAATGTTAAATGTCAGAGGAGTACAAAATGTCCTGCGACATTTCAACTTCTCCTCATCATCACTTTTTTAACTTCAAGCAGCGTGAATAGATTTCTCTCACAGTAAGGGAGGGAAAATGGAAGCTAACTGCTTCAAAATGCTCATGGCATCATGCATCACTCATTTTTCACAGAATAAAACTCTTGGTTCAAGTGAGAGCTGTGTGGAAGTATTGTCCACTACACACACACACACACACACACACACACACACACACACACACACACACACACACACACACACACACACACACACACACACACACACACACACACATCTCTCAGATGTATTGTCTGTCAAAGTAAAAAAGTATTTGCATAACAATGTGATTAATGCAGTAAGATAGCTGTGAAGTCCTGGTGTCAAACAGACAGGCCTTCAAAATGGGTGAACCCTCCTCCCCTGCCCTTCTCTCTCCCTCCCTCTCTCTCCCTCTCTCTCTCTCTCTCTCTCTCTCTCTCTCTCTCTCTCTATCTCTCTCTATCTCTCTCTCTGTGAACTGACAGCCTCTGGCCCAAGATTCAAACAGCATCAGGATATCAAACCCAGGCTTGTTTTGACACACCCAGTGCTGTCCTCAGCAGAAACCAGCCAAAAAGCAACTAGAGTCTTTGTAAACACAAAATTCACAGTCCATTTGTGTTTTTGTTCATACTGAGTGTGCCGTGAGGCACTGGCAGACAGTGGGAGGGAGACAGAAATATATAGAGAGAGAACGAGAAGAAGTACAGAGAGAAATACAAACAGACAGACAGACAGAAAGACAGAGAGAGAGAGACAGTGAGAGAGAGAGAGACGGTGAGAGAGAGAGAGAGAGAGAGAGAGAGAGAGAGAGAGAGAGAGAGAGAGAGAGAGAGAGAGAGAGAGAGAGAGAGAGAGAGAGAGAGAGAGAGAGAGAGAGAGAGAGAGAGAGAGAGAGAGAGAGAGAGTAAATCTATTACTGATAATGGTTGGTAGCTTGCTGGAGAGGACAAGCAGGCAAAAGTTCCATTCATGTGGTTCATGTCCCAGTAGGAGAGATAAGAGAGTAGTGAAGCTTCACTAGCCAAGTAATTACACTTCACACACAGCATCTCCCCCGCTCAAAGCCCCCAAAAGAACACCCTCCTTCACGGACTGTGTTGGTTAGCTAAAGTAATTGGAGTGCAATGTAATCCCAAATAGATCGCTGCTGTCATCTGAAAAACCCTAGGGGATATGGAGTGCAATCTAAGGGGCCAGGTGAAGGCTCTGTGTTCCCTCTTCCAGGGAGTGATGAGGCATTACCCTCCTGGCCTCTGTGTCCACTGTGAGCTACAGCAGTTCACTGGAGATTCACACACTTTCTTTCATACAGTTGTCCTGCATACTTACATACGCAGATATAGATAAAACACGCTCACACACACACACACACGCACACACACACACACAGGCACCCCTCACCCACTCCTCCTGGTCTGTCACAGGAGTGCTGGCATGAGATGGGGCCAATTTGGGGATGTTATTTGGGTGATTTTATTTTCTCAGTAGGGCTCCGTGGCCCCCTACCCCTGCTGACATATCCCTGATTTCTCATACACCGTCTCCTCGGCACAGCGGCCGGGCCAGACATGGAGAATCAGAGTAATGAAGTACACAGTGCATTGGCACAGGCATCCACCCAACAGCAGGGGCCAGACAACAGAGACGGAGAACAGAGAGAAGGAGAAGGATGGCAAGAGAGGGAAATAGGAAGAAATGGGTACAGTCTCCGATTATAATGCAAAATGGAATGGTGCAGAACATGAAAACGAAAAGAGGGTTAGGGGGTGCGTGAGAGGAAACAGATGAGAGAGGATGGGTAGAGGCAGAGGGAGGCAGAGACAGAGAGAGACAGAGACAGAGAGAGGCAGAGACAGAGAGGCAGAGACTTAGACATGGAATAATCGCAGGACTAAGCGGATAGATACTGGGACCGGATACGGCCTCAAAGGACAATGTGTCTGCTGCCGCTCTCTTTTTAGATGGCTTATTAAACTTGCATGCTTTAATGAGTCAATATTAGATATGACATTTTCAGGGTGAGACAGGGCAGGGCGGGATGGGAGGGCTCATTTGTAGTTGCCATGGCTGCCAAACATCAAGCTTGGACCAGAAAAGACACAAATAAGGGGACGCCATGACAGCAGACTTCACGCTCACTCCCCCATCTCACATCAAACCAGCTCAGTTATGGCAAAAAAAAATTAAATTTACTTTTTTAAATACTGCACAAAACTGAAACCATCGAGTGCTTCCAGCAAAAAGTGATAAGAATGCATGAAGACCATAAAGAGGGGCAACCTTTTTGCTTGAGCTAGCATTTTTGAGGATTAAGGGTGGCGTAGCTATTAGCATGAGTCCTCCATGAACACTAGCTGGTGTATATAACTCGCTGCAGCGCTGGGAGAAGGTAATGAGCTGGACTAGAGGCTGGATTACAACAGACTAGCTGGGATTTAAGGATGTAATCTACTCTAAATATTTAGACAAGCACAACGCAGCCACATAGAGGAACACAAACCAGCATACTACTGTCATTATTTTTAGAAATCTTCCTCATTTTCTACTGAGAAAAAAAAGAAGAAAAAAATACTTTCTGTTGGGATCCTGAAAAAATCTGGACTCCATTCACGTATACTACCATACGACACACGACTTTGGCTCTCTGTTGAATTTAGAAATAATATTACAGTAAAGGAAAGAGAATATGAAAGGACCCCCTTCTCTCTCCACCTCCCTCTCTCCTCCCTCCAGCCTCGATGCTGTGGGTGTGAGGGTGCATCTGTTGAAACAGCCGTTGAGAGGGTTTGGTAATGCTGAATAATTCAGACAAGCCAAAGTACCTCACCCTTCTGACATACAGTGTGAACGTCGCCACAAAGAGAACACACACACAAGGACACACACACAAGGACACACACACATGCACACAAGCACAAATATCCCAGGGAAAGGCTTGGCCCTTAATGAGACCTTTCTTTCTTCTATCGCTTTTCATGTGTCTTTTCTCTCTGTACTGTATGTCTATCTTTCGTCCTTTTTCCTCTCATTGTCTCCTTCTGTATTCTCCCTTTTATGAAAAAAGCAGTTGTGATCACTAAATCTTGTCTATCCAATATAAACTACTGTAAAACTGTGTGGCATGTCAATTCCTCTTGCCAGTTGGTAGAAATGTATTCAGAAGAAGGAAGGAAAACATGTACCCTCCCTCTCCGAGACAGAGATGTATAATCACAATGATTATGCTACCTTACAACATTTTAGAGGGAGATAAAAAGAGCAAAAGAGAGAGAGAGGGAAGGAAACATGAGGGGAGAGAGAGTACAAAAGAAGGACATTTAAAAAAAAAACAGTGTGCAAAGAAATTGGGAAAAAAATATTAATATTAGGAGTTTAGGTGCTTATCTCTAGTGAGGACAAATGTCACAATGGAATGCGCTCTCCCCCCACGTGTCCGTCTTTGGCTAACCTTTAGAGAAGTCTCAGTGCTAGAGCCGGACACTATGGAGCCAGCCAGCTCACTAGACCAGGCCCTAACCTTTCCCTGTGTGGCTTCAAATAGGAAATCAAAGTCTTTGAAGAAATGGTCCAAGAGAGAGGGAGAGATGATAGGGAAGAGGAACGCTAAAAGACAGATGACAGGAGGAGGAGAGTTCAAAGTGGCAGGTGACAGAGAGGAGAAACGGTAAGATGGGAGGTGATGACGATGAGGACCATTAAAAGCTGGAGGTGAAACCAGGCTCGAGGGCTGTGAAGGTCCACTGTTCCAGCTGCTGGGCTCGCTGCAGGAGGAAGTCTGGATCATGAAAGGCTGTGGTTGGGACCACATCTTACCATGTAAGGAACACAGTATACTTCCATCAGGACCATGATGATTATGATGTTTGTGAGGAAGATAACGCTCATGAATATGATAATGATAACGGTGATGATAATGGTGATGTTGATAATGATGTTAATTATGATGATGATGCTGACAATCAGCGAATTGTGTGTGTGTGTGTGTAAGCAAGTAGGGCAGAAGTCAAGTGTAGTGGTGTCTTGCGGTGTGATATGTCTGCTCTCCCCGAGTGTCACTAATTACAAGAGGAGCTTATTTACATGCTATTTCTTTCATCTGGCATTATGACTAAATGCTAATTAAACATGCAATATGCAAATGAATGCAAAGCATGGCCAGAGGTGTGGTATACTCTTGTACTGACAGTGTGTGTGTGTGTGTGTGTGTGTGTGTGCATGTGTCTGTGTGTGAGTGTGTGTGTGCCTGCGCTACAAATCACATCTCATTTCACTCATTACACACACTCCAGTCAATCTACTTTGATCTGCCTCCACCCTTCACCACACTTCCCCAAACAGGCAGGACCACACCCGACATATGGACATGTGTTCCAGAACTCTTTAATCTAAAAGCTGCTTCTGGTCACAAATGAAGCCTCCCACTTGTAGAAGGTGTGCTCATTATAAATGTGATGGATACAGATAGAGCAGCGTTGCCACTTTCACACTTTCTATAATATCCTTGTCTTTCCTTCTTTAAATAGACTTGTTAATATACGTCAGCAGAGAAAGGTGTTTAATGTCATTGTTATCGTGGAACTGTTTCTAACTTAATCTGTGGGCCAGACATACTGTTAGAACTGCTATGTGTATGAGTTTAACAGTGTAAAAGTTACATGCAATGGGAAATATCTCTCAATGTCTGTGTGAGTGTGTCTGAAGTGTGTGTCTCTCTCTGTGTGTGTGTCTGTTTTTTGTGCGTGTATGTGTACGTGTGTCTGTCTGTGCATATGCGTGTGTGTGTGTGTGGTTAGAGCTTGAGTGTTATTGTGAGTGTTTCCTGTAAGTGGAGCTGTTGGGACTTGGCATGTTTCCTCTTTAATGAGCATCTCTGGAGATGGCAGGTGTGTGTTGAGCTGCTCCTTTACAAGCTCAGCAACAACCAGGTCAGCGCTCCCCCTCCCACTGCAATTACCACTGTCATTAGTGTAATCACATTACCAACAACACCAACAAGCAATATAGCTCATAAAACCTTTTTTTTTTAAACACTCTCAAATTACAAACATCAGCAACAGACCAATCAGCGGTTATAAAGACTGCCATGAAAGAAAGGCGCAAACATCTCAAAAGAAAGGAATACTGTTGGTATGGTTTTGAGATGAGTCCGCCAGCAACTCCTGTCTGTTCTCTGAGACAGCAGCCCAGACTGCAGCGGTCCTAACACGCTGTGTGTGAAGAGTGCTGCTTGAGGACCGCACACTTGTGTTTAATTAACAGACGTGAGTTCTACTTATCTGAGAGGGTTACCTAAGTGAGGCATCCCTGTGCCAAGGCCTTGAGTTCTGCAGCCCACAGTAATATTGGGTTTGACTAGACCTGCGCTGAGGCCCCCAGACACCCGTAGCTGGACTCCATTATTATGTTTACTCTGTAAAGCCAGAGCGTCGGCAGGGGAAATCATCCACTCCTTCCCTCAACTCAACCTTCTTTTCTCCCTCTCTTCTCCTTCTCTCTCTCATCTCCTTCTCTCTCTCTCTCTCTCTCTCTCTCTATTTTGTCTCTCTCTCCTCACACAGGTGGATAATGATGCCTGCAAGACCTCGAGGACAGTTTAAAAAACAAATAATAACCATGTCCGGAGCATCAGGCACTAAGCAGGGAGGACGAGTCTGCGTCCACACCAGAAGGACAACGCTCTACTACACGTTCAAGGTTGAGCTTCTCCCTTGATAAACAACTAAAAGACAATGTGAACTAATTGCCTGCTGTGATTCCTGAGGATGTATGGAAATGTGTGTGCGTGCGTGTGTCAATGTGAGAGGTGTCTGTCTAGGCAGATAAAGGAGAATCAGCTTGGGGCGGCAGTGGAGGGAGGGAGGGAGGGAGGGAGAGAAAGAGAGAGAGAGAGAGAGAGAGAGAGAGAGAGAGAGAGAGAGAGAGAGAGAGAGAGAGAGAGAGAGAGAGAGAGAGAGAGAGAGAGAGAGGGAGGGAGGGGCTGGCTGGCTGGCTGGCTGGCTGGCAGGCAGGCAGGCTGGTGGTTGATATCAGACCATCGATTACTGATACTAGATGTTAGAGGTCATGCGTGGCACCGTTGCAGAGGGGTGGGGGTGGGGGGGGGGGGTAGTGGGGGGGTCTGAAGGACATGTAATAGTTCCACACTGTGGAAGGAAAGGTGGTTGACAATTTGAACCTTCCCACTCTATTGGCTCCAAATTGGCCTCTATCACAGTGATCTTTACTACTTTAAGGGGACCTTGAAATCTTGTGCTGGTAAACAACTGTGTGTTCAGAAAAAAAAACCTGAAAAAGGCTCACCATTTTCTAGAAAACAAAGCTCTTCTGTGACTGCTGGCTATTAGACTAGCTTGTCAGCCACTAACAGATGGTCAATCACTTCCTGCCTACCATCACAAAACTGTCACACACACACAGCTCGCCCCCCAACACAACTAACTAATGCAGGTCAGCAGGTCTCTTCCTTTCTCCGAATGTATATGAAGGCTGGATATAAGGAGAAGAGCGATGGAGGGAGGGGTGCTGTGTGTGCTCCTGCTGGGGCTCACTGGGTGCTGCAGGGGGCCGAAGTTACTGGAGCTGGCACACCAAAGGGGGAGCGAGGGGGGTGGGGAGGCGTGTTGAGTCGCAGGATGCATCCACATGCAGCCCAGACACCCTGCACAGCGCAGAGAAGCACTGGCACGGTACACTGCTCGAGTCCACTTAATACAAGCCTGTACAGACAACACTCACACAGCAGCAGAGAACAACTGGCAGATAAACACAAACACACGCACACACGCACACACACACACACACACACATGCAGACTCCTGGCCCTCTGTTCTGTGGAGTGTGAGTGTTTGAGGATTTGTCTATTCCCGAGTGCGTGCTATTTAATAACCCAGGCAGCCCTGCAGAGAGCCAAAGGAAGCAGCCAGAGCATGCCACGCTACACCAGCAGCATACAGCACACACAACACTCACACTTAATATAGCCAGCCTGCATGGCTCCCTGGACACCCCTCCCACACACACACACACACACACACACACACACACACAATCATTGACACATGCAAACACATACTGTACACACACACATATGCCCTGATTAAGCCAAGTATTCTTATATTTTGTCTAACCTTTCTTAGCTAGCTAGCAAATAAACTGTTGGTATTCATAAACAGCACAATAAATACATATAATGTAATAATAAGCAAATTGCGCTATGTGCTAATGCTACTCTAGTAGAGCAGACTTATATATGACATAAACATACAGTCAGTGCTGATGCTTGTTAATATGGATTACATTAATGACTTATATTCATCTCTAAATATGTGTTAATATGCAACGGCCACAGGGTAAAGTGTTTGTGTGTGTGTACGTGTATGGGAGTGTGGTTGTCTGTCTGTCTAACTGTCTGCGTGTCTGTTCAACTTGTGGTCTGTCTGTCTGTTGGACAGTTGGGGTGTGACTAATGTGGTGTGAGACGTGGTTAAATCAGCGTGCTGGCCTTTCGGTTCATCTGAGCTTATTATGCTGTGTATGTGCTAGCATGTGTGGATATGAAATATGCATGAACTTTAAAGTCAATCCTTCAGATGTGTTATGTTGTGTGAAAATGAATAATACATTAGAGACGCTGGCTTGATGTGAAGTGTTACAGTAATTGATTCAATTACAATTACAAGAGACCTGTGTTGAGCGCTGTATAAATATGACAGGCTTGTCTCTAAACACAATACAAGATTGTGGCATTTTCAACAAATACGGAAGAAAAAGCTCCACAAAAGTTCTTGTTTGTCTCTGGAAAGAAAAACCTCCAGTAGACTTTGGGTTGAGGGTAGTAGTGGGGCTTTCTGGCAGTAGACTGATAGATAATGCCCTTGCCCACTGAATTCCTCCTATTAGCTACCATTTGTATGCAAAGGTGCTTGACCCTAATGCCTGCCTTGCCCTGGTGCTGCTCTGTACCCACCAAGGTGCCAAGGCAGGTTAGCTGGTGCATGAATAATGTCCACCAGACGTTAGGATAGAGAAGTAGGGCACGGGCTTCAGGAGTGTGGCCTGCAGCCACCCCCATACCCCCCCCCCCCCACACACACACACACACACACACACACACACACATACACACACACTCCTTTCATCAGCAGATGATTAATATTTAATTTAAACAAGCCTTGCCTCCTAGCTTCACACTAACCTGTCCAAAGAGAGAGGCAGGGAGGGTGAGAAGAAGAGGAAGGAGGGATGACAATAAATCATAGGCAGGGTAAAGATGGAGGTCAATGAGGACAGAGAGCACATACATGACAACCGTAAAAGGAAAGGCAAAGAGGGACACTGGGACACAGCGTTGAGGGGAGATTAGGGCCACTGCTGAGAACTGTCCATACAAGATGAGTGATGGGATTCTGTTAATGCAACACACGCTGCAGGGTCTTAACAAATGACTTGATTGATCCATGATCTGTTTATTCATTCCTACAGGGGACCATGTGGTGATATCCCTCACCCTCCCCAAAGCCTCAAGGCATTCACATTCAACGGATCAAAACCCTATTCTGCAGTCCATTGAATGAACTTCTAAACTCATCGTGAAGCAAAAAAAACAACCAAATCATACACTTATACAGATTACTCTCTGTGAGAGAGGAAAGTTTCTAATCTTTTAGCTATAATTAATTCTAATAACAGGGGATTGGAGCTTTCCTTAAATCTGTCTGCTTGCATAGGAGGCTTCTCAGCCGATAAGCAGGGGGGTGTTGAGCTACTGGTTTATCTGACAGCGGCTGCTGCTTTAATGATCTAAACAGCCAAATTAGACTGCTGTGTACATTAAGATTCTGCCCCAGTCTCTTCCTGGCTCCTCACCAGACTAAGTTTACCTTGAACACATCACACAGCTAGCCTACACAGCCACCGGTAAGGTCCACTGGCTAGCCCCTTTCAAGCAAAGACAGTAAAGCTTCCACAAGGCCTACCATGAACTCAGCTTTACTTTGACCCTTAGTGAAAAGAGTTTGCTATTTTTCTGTCCTGAACCAACCCTGAAAGGCCTTGTAATGTACTGTATATCATGTTTTCTGGTAGCCACTCATATTGGGGCTGACGGTGTATTCTTCTGGAGATCAGTAGTAGTAAAAACAGCTTGGGGAGGTCAACTCAGATCACTACCTGTGCTTAACTGAAGCTGAGAACATCATAGGAGACCCAGGCTGGCCTAAGTGAAGGTGACAGGAACCGTTTATAGAGAACTATTCAGGAACAAGGAACTCACATGTATTTAGTGTTGAAATATTCTACCCAATAATGGACCTTTGGGCTATTTTATTTTTAACAAATCTTTTAGGAATGAAATATTGCAGATTAAATTAAGTGGTAGGGCATAAATAATGTATTCACAAATCTTTTTATAGTATGCAGCCTTTGAGAATAATAATTCTATTCACATAAGACGCAGGCAAAAAGTTAAAGTTTTAATAAATAGCTATTAAAACTTTAACCAATATTAATGATACCAATTAAATGGTAAACTGTGGAGTTATGTATCATTTCTGTGCTTTACCCAGTCTGTAGTTTAGTCACCTCTGGTCTATCTCTCTCTTTTTCTCCTTCTCCATCTCTATCCTTCTCTCTCTCTTTCTCTCTCTCTCTCTCTCTCTCTCTCTCTCTCTCTCTCTCTCTCTCTCTCTCTCTCTCTCCTCTCTCTCTCTCCTTTACACGTGTTCAGATAACAAACAGCACTTACATAAGGAAGCAGTCACTGTGTAGCATGAATCACCTGTGTTTATCTTTACTGTAATGTTTATCTTAAAGACGGATGCAAATCCAGAAACGCATCATTTCATACTTCTTCATGACTTCATTATCAATGGAGTCACGGCCGTAAATATGCAGTATGAGTGCATGTGGCCAGCCCCGGATCTGACTGATGAACAATTTTCTTTCTCTTCTACATCATCTAAGCTGCTAGTGTCCCTAAACCTAATGATGCGTCAGCCAGCCATGCTAATGTTAGTTTATGGAGTGGAACTGTTGCAGGATATTCGAACCATAAGTGCATTTGCAAACGTGTCCTGGCTACATGTCCCGAGTGTGTGTTCGGAAAAGCTCTTTAATCAGTCGTCCCATTTCACAGGTGAGTGACAGGGTTACGCGTGTCACTGGAGCTGGTCACAAGGACACGTCTACAGTGTCCCAGGGTCTCTGTGGCCTGGCTCTGGTGGATCCACAGTGGACGAACCAGCTCTCTGGGTCTCTGCTCATGTTTCTCCCTAACTCTCTCTCTCTCTGTTTGATTTGCTCTGATTCACTGCACCCCAGGAGATGATGGAGAGAGAGGAGACCGAGACAGAGCAGAAAAACAGCAAGAGCGAGAGAGAGAGGTTTTCTTTTTTGTTTTGGTCTTTCTTCCCTTAAACAGTGGACACACATATTATAAATACTAAAGATGTTATTATCTGTGTTTTCATTTACCTAGGGATTTACTCCATTGCTCGTGTGCAGTTCTGCTGGAGCATTTTACAGTAAACTCTACCACAGAAGCCAGTAGTGAATCAGAGAGAGAGAGAGAGCCTGGGAAAAAGAGGGGAAGAATGAAGGAATAAGAGAAGTTCTGCTTCCTTGCACTCCTGATTCCCGGTGAAATTGATTCTCTCCCCCCTAGAGATCCCCCACTGTCCCCCTTCTCCTCCTCCCTCACCTCTCCCTCTCCTCTACCCCCTCCCTCTATTACACACCTGTCCAGAGGATGACTGATCTGCACATTACCCATGAGCACTGCTGACCGCTACACGCCTCAGCACCTCCCACTGCTCAGGGGGCTCACCTGGATCCGACAGAGGGAGGGATGGAGAGACAAGGAAGGAGAGAAGTGGGGAAGGGGAGAGAGTGAGGGAGGCAGGGAGAGAGGGGGGGTCGAATCAGGGAGGGGAGAGAGGGATGGGTGTAAAGGAACCAGGGAAGCAGCGAAGCAGTGAGAGAGAGGAAGGGATAGAGAGGGAGAGAAGCGGGAAAAATACGGCGGGAGGTGGACAGAGTGAGGCAGGGAAAGGCAGTGAGGCAGGGAGTTAAAGAAGGCACAAAGAGAGCAGGAGAAACGGAGGGAGGTAAGGAGACAGGAACAGATGACAATGATAAAGGTGAGAAAAGAAAGAAAGCCAGAAGAGAGGCAATACGAGGTAGACGAGGATAGATTAAAAAAAGAAGGGTTGAGTGAGAGAGGGTAAAAAAAGGTCAGGAGTTTACTGTAAAATACTGGAGGGGAGAGGAGGAGGTGAGGTCGACTGTAGGAGGTGTGAAGAGAGAAGGGGGATTATTCAACTGGAGTGAAGTGATAGAAAGAGGGGAGGGAGAAGCAGGGAGAAAGGAGATAGCCTTCCAAGGCAGAAGACCTGGGGCTAGAGCAATCAGAGCGGCAGCATATTGCCTGTTAGCTGTGGCCTGCGGTCCACTGCTGCTCTCTCTGGGGACAGGTGTCACTCGCATGGGGCAGAGAGAGAGAGAGCAAGACAGCACTTTAATGAACTGGGCTCTAATGTAGCTTTATCACCCACTGAGTATCCGCTGTGGGGCAGCGTCATTCCCACTACACTGATCCCCAGGGCACAGCTGGGGGAGAGAGCGAGGAGGAGGGGAGAGAGGCAGGGAAGGAAGGGAAAAAGCTGTGTTTGGTGTGTTTTCCTAATAGGGATGTCTGGCCTTCATGTGGCAGAGCTGGAGGGGAGTTAGTGTTGGCGGCTGCAGGAACAGACTACTGGCCTGTAATAAAGCCCATAGGGAGCATCTCACCCCGCCCTGCTCTACACAGAACTGATACTGGCCTCATATTCAACATGTCCTCTTATAAAACATGTTCTCCACCTCCAAATACTTCACTCCCATTACCATGTATCCAATCACAGAGGGGATTTAAGACTGCTATTCCAGGATAAGTCTCAACCCTGCTGCTTTCATAAGATGCTCCTCTGCTAGTCTCTGCAGGGAGCAGCCTGCAGTAGACCTGGTAAGGCCTGGTCTAAGCCCTCGGTTGGCCCCCTCTCTACCCCAGCTCCAGGGGCTCTCACTGCCCCTCATGTTGCTGGGGGATACGAGGGACCTCCTGCCCTTGCTGAAATAGCGACACAGGTCAGTGTCACTCGGCCAGAGTCTCTTAGACAGAGATAGTACAAACTTTAATTCACATCCAGACACACAAAAGAGATGACAAAACATGCAAGCATGTTTGTATGAACAAGCACACACACACACACACACTCACAAAGAAATACTGCAATACAGCATCTCCAGGGTCCGCTGCACCAAATCATGTTGAAACTTAGCTGTGAAACCGCCATCTCCTCTTCCTCCTTCTGTCTCAGCCTGCATTCACACATGGAGCTGCAGTGTGAGGCTGCAAACTCACAGTTTGGAAATCCTGTCTGAACGTGTTTCTACCTTCAGTCTGTTTGATATATACCTGTCTGGGGGTTCGTTTCCCCCTCTACTCTCATGAGAAATTGTACTAGCATTAGAGATATAGTTTGCTACGAGGCATTTTACACACACACACACATAATATTCCGGCACCTAATCACACAGCAGAAACTTCTGCCTCTTAACTCCAGAAAGTCCTCTTATCGTAATCGCAGCTCCAAAGTCATAGAAAGGCTGCTTCCCTCGATGTCCCCCTGGGGGCCATTAGGACGTCATCTTCCTCTCAGACAGATGCTGCTGGAACACTAGGCCACCGGGGAAGGGAAGAGGGGGTGGTGGGGGGCTGCCTCTTAGGGGGGAATAGGGACTGAGGATTGGGAAGAAGAGCTAAAGCTCCATGAACACAACACGTCTTTCCCAAGTCCCTCTGCTTCTCTGCCTCCTCACCATCAGAAACAGAAAGACAAGTGAAGCGAGATGAAAGTGGAGAACGAGGGGGAGGGAGGGAATAACTACAGTAGGAGAGGTAGAGAATGTGCGCCTGTGAGAGCAGGTGAGAGAGGACAAAGAGCAGATAAAGAAAGCGAACGACAGAGAGGAAGTAGGATCCTCTTTTAGCATCTGCTTCAGCTGTTAACTTAGGCTCTGACTGACTGAGAGACCGTCTCCCACGACAACAGGGTGCCATAACAAAGCTGACACTCAGCTCACATTCTGCACGCACGCACACACACACACACACACACACACACACACACACACACACACACACACACACACACACACACACACACACACCACACACAAACACAGCACCCATCACTCTAATTGGTTCTTTTCTATCATTGTTACTCTGAATGCTATGCTAATGCTGCAACATGCAGGCAGCGCTGCTGTTTACGGGACATGCATTTCACCTGCTAATGCTAATGAGCTTTCCATTTTCATTTAGGACGCTAGAGCTCCTCAGTGGGACCTGCCGATGCATTTGGAGTGAGTGGCAGCGATGGTGGCCCTGCCTGTCTCCCTGTACCAGTCTGGCACCTTAATAGGCTAAGCAGTGTTTACCTTGCCTGGGCTCACATGAATTATTGATGGCTAAGAGCAGATTTCTGTGAGGAATTAGCCAGGAATAATCCATCTGAACCCCCTTCTCTCTCTCTTTCCCTCTGTCTCCATTTCTTTCTCTCATTATCCCTTTCTCTCCCTCTCTCTCCCTCTCCCCCCCCTGTTCTCTCTCGCCACAGATGCCATGTCGTCATGGTGAATGGGCCCACTGGAAGGTTCTACGCAGTGCTCTCACAGAGCCATTTGTTTACTTTGAGCTAAGGGGAACACTGTGAGCTGTAGAGATGGAGACATGTCTTGTGGGAGAATGTACCAAGAGATGCGTCCAAGAACAGTGTTCTCTCGAGGGCATCCACCATGCTCAACCATAATCTTCATAAAACATGAACCAATCTGATCATCGGAGCCAGACTGTAAGAGTAGCTGTGTCCTTCTCATTGTCTTGAGCATTCGACACATTCAACTATAGTATGACCCTGCAGACTCATTCATTTCTGGAGAGTGTTTGACAGTGCCCCCCCCCCCCCCCCCCTATCTACCCCTATACGTATCTACACTGACAACCCCCACTATCACACACACGCAGTCATGCACATACACACAGGCACACACACTCAGAGTCGTGGCTGCAACAACAACACAGGATCCCCGGGCCAAGTCTACCTCCAGGAAAACACTCTCCCCCTCCTGCCCCCCACAGAAAGCGTGTCGACCCAGCAGGGAGCAGGATACATCCTGGGGAGAGGAGGATACAGGGGAGGAGAAGGGACAGAGGGGGGGAGAGTGAGGAGGGCACACTTCATACACTGTGTATATGTGAAAGTCCCCCCCTTCTCTCTCTCTCTCTCTCTCTCTCTCTCTCTCTCTCTCTCTCTCTCT